>NC_090894.1:37267437-37362437 GCF_036669925.1 Montipora capricornis
TCATTTAATTTTTCGAAAATCTCATCCCTTTTTAAAAGAAAGCTAGTTTAGAATTTGTTTGAAACGCTGGGAACGACTGACATACTCGACACAACTGATTAAGAATTAATTTGATGTCGAAATATTCAGCTCGCTCGTTTAAAAAAAAGTCACCGTTTCTTATCCCTCAACAATCAGCCAGAATCCACATAGTTCTGAGACGTTTATGTCGTCCAGAAATTTTCACAATTTCCGTGAAGGTCGTGACCAGAGACTTCAAACCCGAGCAGTTTCGTTTGTCTCGCTTCAAATTCATTTTCCCTTACATGAGTTATTTTCCTAAGTAACAGACTACACGCGAGATATGAAAGCAGCTTTTGAAGTCTTTTGTTGAGTTCCAGGGCGAGAAACTGGAATTTTCGATTTCACTCTTATCGAAAAAAAAAACAATGCTTGAATATTAATAAGTATGTTTATTGAGAAAACTCTCAAAAGAGAGACAAAAGAAATATAATATTTTATTCAGTGGGAATAAACAACTTCAAAGAGGATATCAACTGAAAGAATGTCCTTGAAAACTGTTGAGATCATTTTTTTGTTCAGGTAATCAGCCATATTGGCAATCAATTTGAATCAGTTTCCCATTGGACTGATAACTTTTTTGAGAACAGTTTAGCGCCAAATGGAGTCTCCTTAACTCATTAATGGTTGGAAGTTTTAAGTGATTATCTTACACATGCAAATTCGATACAGATTGGTTGGAGTAATATATGCAGTTAATTTAAGACCATCCTTTGTTTAACATTTGCTTGTTGTCTTACTCAAGAAGTAAATTAAAATTGAACTGCTTTAGGATTAACCAAATTATTTTAATAAGGCACGCCTATATAGGGCGACTGATGTTACATATCAAAGTGGATCAGAACTGTACCTATGAGGAACAAGAAAGTTTGAGTTTTGTTGGAACTATGGCACACAATCTGTGTCTTTTAGAAGGGTTCTCAAAATTCTTGTGGCTTAGCTGAATTAGTGAATATTGTTGAGTACAAGTTTCAAAGAAAATGGACCTCAAGAGATTCACGATTTGGTTTCGAAACAAATTTATCGACCATCAGACATGTTTAGCCAGCCACCTCAGGAGCAATGTCTTTGGTCGATTATATACTCAGGTGACAACAGAATGGTGGATGAAAGGAGTAACATAAATCTTGCGTCACTTTTAAAGAAAATTCATCTGCCCCGGAAGTAACGAGGAAGAATAGACGTGGCATCATGAGTTGTAATTAAAAACACCGAGCTAGATTTCGGCATAGCTGTAAAAGGGCGTCAGAAGGATTTTGGGCATCTCTTAAGTCATATCTGTTTTAGGTTTTTACATCTGCCTCATCTCCTTAATTCAGACACCGCATGCAATGTTTGATTCCTGGACTCAGCCTCATGTCGTATCTCTACTCTGTTGCGAGAGGTTTTCTTCATGTACTCCGGCCAAGTTTTGCCCTCTCGTAAAAAATCAGTATTTGATTAGATTTGATTTCAGTTTCCCCAATTAGTCCAGCTCATGTGTTTAGCTATCTTTTTTAACTTTAATGTTCTCTCCATAATACAACTGCTTCGTGACACTGTTATAGAGTCAGTCTGTCTATTCATGAGCACAGCTTCTTGAAAGTGTTGAAACTGGTTTGAGTGTCGTTAACTCAAAGAGTTTACGGTAGAAGCACTGAAATATCAAATCTTAATCAAGTGAAGCTATGATCCTCGCAGTTATGAACTTAATTTAAGCAATTGCGGAGTCTAGAGAAGCCTGAAAATTCAGGACTTCAACGAGGTTTGAACCTGTGACCTCGCGATGCCGGTGCGACGCTCTAACCAACTGAGCTGTGAAGCCACTGGTATTGGGAACTGTTTATTTGTGGGTTCATATGTTCCCGTGATGAATGCATCAGTGAACGAAATGGTATAGGAAATTAATCATATATTGAACTGCCGATATGAAATCAAGTGAAGCAGTTATGAACACAAAATTCAGGACTTCAACCACAAATGACCAACTCCCAACATTAGTGTTTTCATAGCTCAGTTGGTTAGAGCGTGGCACCGGCATCACGAGGTCACAGGTTCAAACCCCGTTGAAGTTCTCAATTTTTCAGGCTTCTCTATCTCTACGCAATTGCTTAAATTGCGCCGGTTCATAACTGTGAGGAATATAGCTTCACTTGATTTCATTCCGCAGTTCAATATATGATTCATTTCATCAATCATTTCGTTTATTGATTCGTTCGTTACGGGAACATTAGAACCCACAAGTGACCAGCTCCCAAAATAACTGGCGTCATAGCTCAGTTGGCTAGAGCATCCCATGGGCATCGCGGGGACACGGGTTCAAACACCGTTGAAGTCCTGAATTTTTCAGGCTTCTCTACGCAATTGCTTAATAAACTGTGTTCATAACTGTGAGGATCATAGCTTCCCTTGGTTTCATATCCACAGTTCAATATATGGCTCATTTCATATATCATTTCGTTCATCAAATTTTAAGTTGCTGCCTTGACTGCTGATGTTATTGTATTTTCTCCGCAGATTTAAGAAGGGGTCAAAGCCGTTTGGAACCTACATGTCAAAAACAATTCCAAATGGCTCTTCCCGCAGGTGAGGTTGAAAATAAATTAAAACTACAAGGCCGTTGTAAACGCAACCGCGTTACGTCTTTGATCGTTTCTCAAAATCGTTTCAAGAGAGTAATTTTTTGTTCCACAGTCTAAATAGGCCACTTTCAAAAATACTCTTTGCTTGCCCTCCCATATTTTGCATATAAGCATTGCATGATTTTTCCCAAGAGAAACTGGAAACAATACTTATGCGAACTTTTGGAGGGCAAACAAGGAGTATTATGGTATTTTTGAAAGTGGCCTATTAAGGGTGCGTTCGATTGACCCTATTCCGGAATAAGAATACATAGAGTGATGATTTAAAACAGTATGTCTGGCGTTTTGAAGCAAGAAGGATAATAAAGATATGTTTAAAATAGCACTTTAGCAGGTTTTTGACAATTTGAATTTGAATCTCAGTAAAAATGAAGAAATTCTAACGCGTATTCCAAACATTCCTATTCCGGAATATGGTCAATCGAACGCACCCTAAGTAAGAATTCTTTTATCGTTAGCCAATCATAATTCAGTAATTTTGACCTTCACGTTATGATAGAAATTAAGAACCAGAAATCTTACATTCTAAACCAGTGATCCTGGCTAGAAGTCAATTTTGCCATGAGTCGTAAAGTGAAAATGCTATCTACACTAAATAAAAAATAAACAGGACGGCAAGGGTGTAGATAGGCACGTTAGTCCGTTAGCCAGAGCATTTTGCCAGATAGGTGAGGAATTGGTCAATAAAGAGCGTTTAATTAGATACTGGAACTCCCGAGAGCAAAGAATGTTGTTTCTTAATATGCTTACCATAAGGATATTTTTTAGCCCTCGAGGTGAAAGGAAGGTTTGGAAGATTCCTTAGTCAGATTACCAGTTAACAATGGTTGATAGACATGGGCTCCTGCTGATAGTATATTTACATAAAAGCAGTGATATGGGAATTTCGCGTCTCAAAGAATACATGTACCCTTTTTCATGGGGGAAATCGAAGACACTCCAGTGCTGAAAGCCATTAACCTTCTTTTCGTCCTTCTTTGCATCATTCCACTCGAGCTTCTCAGCCATTTTGAAACTTTGACCTGTAGCACTGTGACATGCGTGGAATAAAGAAAAGATACCTTCTAGTTTGCATGATCTTTCGAAAGGGCAACTGGTACAGGTTTTCGTACTTGCCTCAACTTTCAACTTGAGTTGCGCGATCTAACCGTTGTTGACTCTTGAAGCGTGATGAGAGCCAATTAAACATTTCTTCTAACTTCAAACAAACCGTCGAAAGCTCATTTTTCTGACTCAGTTGTCTGTTTAGAAACTTGGATATGTCCAGGTTTGCACGCAATTGCGAAAATTGCGAATTTTGCGAAATATCGCAAAAATCGTAAAAAAACCTTAAAGATAGGGAAGACAAGTCCTCGTTGGTGACTTATCTTCCTCTTTGCATGATCAGCTTTTACGACTTTTGCGATTTTTCGCAAAATTCGCAATTTTTGCAAAACTCGCAAAAATCGCGAGTTCTAGTTGGGGACTCGTCAGAGTCTCAGTTTTCAGCTTTTACGTTTTTTTTCGAAAAATTGCAATTTTTGCAGCTGTGTACAAACCCGGACATAAGGGAAATTTGCAAGCACGAAAACAAAAATTATTTTTGCGAGCGTTTTTTAGAGAACCTGGGTTACGGTCACACTTGAGAGAAACACAATGAGCTTACCATTTAGCCAAATAATCCGGATGGAATGATCGTTGCATAAAGTTAAGCGATTTTCCGAATTTAATGACCAACCGGGTGAGAATGGCGCTTACCATATCATTTTACTACTCTGCAGTCCCGCATATTTACTCCATCATGTGAGAAGGGCTTGCAAACGGAACTATTCTCGCAAGTGGTATATAGGCCATTTCCCGAATTCCATTCCGAACTTTAATAGAGGACTCTGGAGGCTGTCCACAATTTCCTAAAATATTTTCCGGAAAATTGCCTTTCCATTTGACCTCAAACCGAAATTTTCGGGTTTTTTCAGTGGCTAAATGGTAAGCACCCACATTGTAATACTAGTGTTGACACTACTCTAGAGTCAACTCTCTGGTTTTAAATCCCTAGGGAAACAGTGATCAATAGAACTTGATTTAACACTAGTGCTTATTCCGTAATGTTAATATCGCAACCAATAGCTGTCCACGTGCAGCACGCATTTAAAAACATTCTTACCGCTTTAGGACATACGAACAATAACGACATGTCGAAGATTTCCAATTCTCCTCTGAATTTTAATTAACGTCATACCACATTCATTGTTGGACAGTTGGCACACCTCGAGACAGCCAGTGACTTGAAATACATGTGCAGTGCTTACAAAAATATAAACTTTTATTTTTAAGTAATTCTCTGGCGTTGTTGGTTGCATCCTTTGACTCAGCGATTGTTTCGCAGCGGCTTTACCAATGATGAAGGGATCCCTTAATCTCTTCTCTTTACTTTCATGCAGTGAACCCTCTTCGACCTGTTTTCATGAATTTCACAAAAGCCATCAAATCAAGATAGATCTCCTATGATCATAACAATTAAAATTTCAGTATTTGACAACCTTTAGTCAAAATGTGACAGAAAAGTCACGAACATTGAAAAAATGCCGCAAAAGTAACAACAACAACAACAACAACAACAAAACGTGATTCAGTTGTTATTCGCAGTTGGTTCATTTGTCCATGTTCCATGGTTTAAAATTTGAGATGGACTAGATTTGAGATGATGGGTTCTTAAACGTGTGGTCTGGTGAGACCTGCATTAGGCACTGATGGAAACCGAAATTTAATTCAACATTTTTTTCGCTTATCGAAGCAATGAAAATTCACGAATAAAATTAAAATCAATTGACATTACTTAACGTAAACCCAAGTGCTCAAAGAGGGCAAGGAGATGTTCAAGCGGCATGCCATGAAAGATGACAAGTTTGAGGACAACATAAGAAATCGGAAAAAAATAACATCAGTTGAACAAGCATGTTGTTACAGGGCGTTACCACAGCTCTTTTTTAAAGAACTTCTTGAGTCGAAGCAGCCACAGTGGCTGTAAAACTTGTCATTTGACTAGAATTCGCTATGAACACCTGGCCTTGTGTTTTTTAATCAAGTGATCGCAAGCTCCGAGATAAATAATTCATGATCTTTGATCAAAGAACCTAATGACAGCGATTTTCAACCTTCTGTTGCGAGGCGTAACAGTTAGCAACATGTCGAAACCTTAACCGAATTTGTTCGCTGTTTTGGCCGCTTTTTCAAGGCCAACATGGGGTGTATGTCAGCCGTTCGTGTTTTGAGTGAATTTCTTGTTACGAATTCCGTTTACGTTTAGTTGAAGTTGTTTTATTAATTTTCCTTTCATGTTCGTGTTTCAGTGCCAACCCCCGCCATCGTATTCATGGCAGTTATCGGTGGTTGTTGCCTTCTATTGCTGATTTTATACCAGTGTTTGAAGGCTGGAATGTTTTTTAAGACTGAGCCACCGGCTGATTCACCCGAAGAGAAAAGTGGTTACGCGGAACTCGGCGAAGCGTATGGCACCGAAACAGATGATGATTATGTTGGGCCATCATCGAAAGCAACCAGCCGAAGAAGTAGCTTTAATACAAGTGGGAGCAAGTCGGATGGTGATCTAGCTTTGGGGGATAGCGCATCAGTTTATGGCTACGGAAAATATTCGGATGGAGAATATAGTCCGGCCGACCCAAGACGCGCTGTATCTGCTTATGGAGAAGCAATTGATATCGGTCAAGAGGAATTTCTCTCTACGGCGGGAAGACTACAAGTGTCGGCAAGCTATGCCCCGACAGCAGAAAAATTAGCTGTAACGGTTATCCGTGCGGAAGATGTCCCGACAAAACACAGAGGAGGTGCTGCCAGTGTTCAAATTCGGGTTGTGTTGCTACCAGCAAAGAAACAGCGTTTTAAAACAAAAGCAAAACCATCAACAAATCCGAACTTTCATGAAACCTTTACATTCAGTCGTGTTGCTCAAAGCGATTTGCATGAAAGTGGCTTGAGGTTTAGATTATATGGCCACGAAAAACTGTCTAGGGATAAACTACTTGGTGAATTAACTATTAGCGTTACAGAATTCGACCTGGAAGGCGACGGAGAAGCACTATGGCGAACACTTACTCCAAGAAATGCACTTAGTGTAAGTTTGATATTTTACGAGTATGAAATTATTCTCAGGCTGTTTACAATATCCTTAAATTTTTCTGTTGAAGTGATCTCTGAATAGGTGAATGAGAAGGAAAACTTTCGTGACTGGTTTCTTGCCCAAGGGAAAAGCTTTGAAGGTGGTAATGCAACAGCTTAATACAAATACTCTTCTCTATGTGTTTCTCTATGGCAAAGATTTTCCAGTTTATTCCTTGACCCTTCGAATACAATGCTTTCTGACTCTGTTGGTGCAAAGATATGGATTTTGAGACTTTGGGATGATGGGTTTATTGTACGACGGTCTATATCTTTATTTTATCAGAAGTAATAATTTTATCGTGGTAAACGTTATTCGAAAGAGTGCTCCTCAGTCTTTATTGTAAATTCACACAAATATAAAGAGCGGAGCTAACCATATGCAAATGCAGGAGATTAATCATGTGGAACCAATGACAAGGTGGTGTATTTTAAACAACCATTGTTCACTGATGGTGACCTATGACGTCCGCTTTAATAGAACACAGTTCTCCAATGTTGATCGAAAGAACATTCTTTTAATCCCTTGGAAGAAAAACTGCTTTATTTTATTGTACTTTACAATATTAAAATTTTGAGTAAATTTAGTTGGCGGACCCAATTTTGCATTATATTCAAAACCAGCTTGTTCTCTAGAATTGTCTTGTTTGCTTAGGTCTGAAACAAGAGCTTACAAGACAAGCACAAAGTTACAAACAAAGCCATTATTATAAAATTGTCCATATCACCATGTTGGTGTGCGTTTCGGTTGTATCACCTCTCTGAACAGCCACAGCCAAAGTTTTCGAGATTACCGAAACGGAATTGTACAAAACATACAGCCCTGACATGCACATGGATACAAAAACAACCGATTCATTATTCTATATCCGTGTTGTGTCCACCAGTAAAAGAGTCAATACCTAAAATGAAGCTGGTAAAGCAAAATTAGATTGTTCCTTTACAGAAACGAAGATAAAGATGCGTTTGTTTCCATTGCAGGCTTCTGACTCATTGTACGATTTGTCAGACACTGCGAGCGTCAAAAGTTACGGATCCTATGGTTCGGTATCTTCACTTGCAATGGCGCAAAGCGGGGCTCCTGAATTACTTGTATCACTCTGTTACCAATCACTCACTGGAAGACTCACGGTGGAAGTATTGAAGGCAAGCAGTTTGCGAAATGTTGCAATGCAACGAGCACCAGGTATATAAACTCTAAATTTTACTTTGAATATATTTGGTTTTATTTTAAGCATAAGTGTTTTTTTGCGCCTAATCCGCCAGTCTTTACTTTGGTTAAACTTTGAAGGAAAGAATTACTTCTTCATGTGTGGGACTCACTGTACGTGATAAAAACTTTAAAAAAATTGTTTTTCCAAATGAACATCGTATATTTCACACCACTGCACGAGACAGGCGTGGATCCGCTAAAATGATTGACATTCGGAAACTTCCGTCGGAAATTATATTAAATATTAGGCTTGTTGGTTAGCATGTGTGGGCTGGTTGTGTGGGCGGGCTATAAGTCATCTTCAACGCATTGACGTCTTTCACTTGTCATTAATATGATTCAAAGATGAAAAACTAGCGTGGGCAACAAAAGTGAGGAAAGTGAAATAACCTCACTGCAGATAACGTGAAAGACGCTGATCGATCGTAATTGGTGGAAAGGAAGAGTGGCATCTTTCCCCGTTATACAGCAGGTTCGAGATCGGACGATGTTTGTTGGTCACTCATTCATACTGTAATACCGAATGAATAGAACTTGAATAATAATGTCCTCAAAATTTGGTCTAAAACTGAATGGGCATAAAGATAACCTTCCAACTAACCGCCACACTCATTTAGTTTCTTCAATCTCATCTGAAATTCTGTTCATCTTTATGTTAAATGTATGCGATATAGGCTGATTTAAAATACAGCATGGAAAAAACAAGTCGGTAAACTAATGCATCAGCTGACTTTTTGAAAGGTTCTCGGGCATTAAACCGTAAGCTAATGACGTATATCATCATATCCAAAACTGCACTAAAACCAGAACGCTCTAATTCAGCCTTGGAATGTAATGATATGTGGATTCATCGTTACAAGCTAAATGTTAAACATAAGGGATCATCATATACACGCTGCAGTTGACTCTCGGGAAATAGGGGCTATCTCCAACTCAAATAGATCTTGATGATTGCCACCGTGTTGCTTGCTAAATCAAATGTAATTTTATCCCCGATAAAAACTTCTCTTTATATGCAGAAAATTTATTTTGAATATAATTCAGGAAAGCTAAAATGAGCATGAAGACAAAATATTTGGTATTACGTTTCCTACCGGACGGTGTCTTGCTCTTATCTTCCCCGGCGATATTGGATTTAGTCCAATCAATGCCTGATTTGCTTGATTAAATTTGTCGAGAGTCAGCCGTATGCTGTGTAACAGTCACACTGATTTCTCATTCACTGACAGATTCATACGTGAAAGTGACTTTGTTGTCATCTTCTGGCAAGCAAGTTGCAAAAAGTAAAACTACAATTAGGAAGAACATGGCAGATCCAGAGTACAATGAGAGTTTCATGTATGAAATATCAGAGAAAGATCTGCAGCTGGTCACTTTGACTATAGCTGTGATAACAATATCAAGGGCAAGGAAGAAAAAGGACATGATTGGTTGGTTTTCGATGGGAAAAAATTCTAGCGGGCAAGAGGAGATCAGACATTGGAACGACATGATACAAGAAAAAGAACAAAAAATAAGTCGCTGGCACTCTTTGGCCGATGCGTAACCAATAAATGATCAGTTCTAACTTAAAGAATTAATTAAGGCGACGAAAATCAAACTAAAAGACGTGTGGGTTAAAAATAAAATGAAATGTAACTTTTATACAAATGAAGATAGTAAATTTAACCAGAAAAGTTCAAATAATTAGCTAGATTTCAATTGACAATTTAAATAATATATATTTAAATTAAAACAAATAAATTACGTAGTTTGTTCTTCCAGTCGTCAAAGAAAACTTATTCACAACGCTTTCCACTTGAACACGTGACCGTTTAATACCTGTATTCTTGTTTCCAGGATCCTGCCAATCTGAGTAGGAGAGAGTCTTTAATTACTAGAGTGTAGTTCACACGATGACTCAAACTGTTAGATCGAAAGTCGATCCTGTCGCAAACTAAAATAAGTAAAGATGGAATTTATGGCTGAAATCTATGGAGTGTGTCTGAGATCGTAAGAAAATCGTCATTAAGCATGCTTTAATAGGCTACTATTATTGTTGATATGAACGTGATACCCGTAACAACGGCGTACTTGGTCATTTAAAAGCAACAGCCTCAGCTATTTATTAATTTACACATTTATTTTTACATTTATCAGTCACCTAAGATGTACAAAATCAAACTTATCTGTTGCAAGAGACTCTTGATGAATGTAAAATATACTGTAACTCGATAAACGTATTTAAATATGAATAAAGTCAAAACATCACTGGAGCGTCTTTTCTTACGAGGGATATAGTGTGAAAGCGGGGTTATTTTTTTAACATGTGAAAGAATTTCTTAATTAAACAACTGACAGGCTGTTCAGGCTGCGTACAAACAGTCGGCTTCATCTAATTCCGGGCGAGGACAGAAACCGACAAAGCCCTAATCGGTACATGACATTTGTGCTTTCACAGCCATCAAAAATCAAGACGTTCGCAAATATCCTACTCATATTGCACTTTTCATTATAACCACTGTAGACGCCTGCGACGGCTTCAAACTGAAAATTGGGAACCATACGTCCATCAGGACACAGCTTGATGCTACTCTGGATTGTGGAATCATTAACTGTACCTTAAAGAAACAATTCAGACTTTCTTTGAACTTTCTATGAAAGTAACTTAAAAAGTTCTATTCAAAGAAAGTCCTTGAAATGTAGTTTTAAACATGAAGACGCACTGTAAAAGGCGTTGTACCTTACGCAAATGCTGCTGATTTGTTGATCAACCGTTGACGCATACAGTCCTCTGTGATAATTTGTGCAGTGAAAGAGCCCCTAACAGCGATGTGTCCATAACGTGTTGTAAGATGTTTCCTCACCCTGGAAATAGCTTTTATGACTCCTTGTTGCTGTTTTTTGATCGCCATCTTGGATAATCAGTTATGCTTGAATAAAAAACAGAGCCTGATCCCTTTCATGATGCGTCTCCATGTTTAAGCTACATTAATAATTTTCCAATTATGAGCAGCATCAAGCTATGTCTGATTGAGGTATAGTACCGATTGTCAGTCCGAAGACGTATTATATGCACCGTTGTATATGTGGGCATATTTTTTTTGTGGATAAACAGCGGTTCATTCACCGTCATATACAATTATTCCAGTTTCACATGCAGCATTAAGGTGGACAGATATTAGGGGTCATGTTGGAGGGACATGTTGTAGCGACGAAAAACTTGTGTAGTGCACACTGAAGCGACATGTAGCAGGGACGTGTAACGGGGACTTGTGGCCCGGACAAAATGACAACATGTGCACACACATGAAAGTGTTGTGGGTACATGTCCCAGGGATATGTTGCAGCGACATGTTCCCTGGTGTGACTGATTCTTTTATAACTGTGCAACAACAATTGAGAGGATACTTTGTCCCCGCGATGTGTCTCATGAAGTTCCACTTTGTGCAACGTCGCGGGGACAAAATATTCCCCAAATTGGATGCACAATTATGAAAGTATCAGTTCACAGGATGGGACATGTCGCTGCAACATATCCCTGGGACATGAACCAGTAACATGTTCATGTTTGTGAACATGTTGTGATTTTCTCTGTACTACATGTCCCCGCTACACGTCCCCTGCTACATGTCGCCTCAGTGTGCACTACATGACAATTTTTTTGTCGTTGCAACATGACCCCTCGTGTCTGTCCACCTTGAAGCATAAAAAAATAGAGATACGCTTAACAAGAAAAAATCATCACCCGCACCTAACGTATCCTTATTTTCGAGTGATAGGAAAAGTTATATAATGGAACTTTTTTGTGTCAATGGTGACAAACAAATCATGAATTTTTTTATCTTTTAAATATCAGATTATCTATTTTGTGGAAAGTACGATGATTTTACATTTTTGGTTTTAATAAATGTTTCTTGGTTTGTGACTTAAACGAATAAAACGATTTGCGATTGCAAAGCAGACATTTGGCAAAAAACAAATAGCAACAGCTGCGAACATTCAAGTGGCCAATCAAAACGCAAGGCAAAGAAATACGGGTGATGATAAAATCCAACGGTGAATAATTGACTTATGCAGACTGAGGTGAGAGTTTATCATTCCTGACCGAAAACTGAGGCGTTTAACACACTCGCAGATTTGCTTTATATTCTTCATATCCTCCTTAAGACGAATTCAATAATTCTTTATTCAATTAATTTCAATTCAATTCTCTCTGTGCTTTGAAGAAGACAAAGAGTGTCTTCTTGCGTTCTGTGAAACACAACTACTTTAACATAGCGTAACGGGCATTTGTCCTTTCATGCTTTATCATTATGACGTACTTTTTCGTCTTGCTAGAGATCGAAGAGGATCTGAACCAATGAAAAACAGTGGTGTAGCAGGTCTCGCGTAACGTGTAATTTGATTGGTTCGATACCCGAGCTGATAACCGAGATTGAGTGAACCAATTAGAAAGCTTCAAAAGCAGTATCAGAGGTCGAGAATTTAACAATAATATAATATATGACATGTTGTTGATATGACGACGATTTTGTTCGTCCATTTTTGCTGTGAATCAAGCCTTAGAGTGAAATCCAAATGACATATTATTTATTGCTGGTCATTATTTTGCAGATACCTACGTGAAAGTTGCCATGTTTAATTCCATAGGACAGCAACTGTCTAAGAGCAAAACATCAATACGGCGCAGTATGTGTGACCCAGAATATAACGAGAACTTTGTGTTCCAGATTATTGAATTTGAACTACCAAGTGTTAGCCTTATGTTTTCCGTTGTCAACATTAAAAAAATGAGGCGAAAGGAAATCATCGGTTGGTTCTCTATGGGACGTGATAACACTGGAGAAGACGAGGAGGCGCATTGGAAAGAAATGATTGAAGCGAAGGGGCAACCCAGGAAAAGATGGCATATTTTAAGCGCTGTGGATTATTGAAACAATCTAGCTGTCTTTCATTTCCTGAAAATTTATTTATTTATTTATTTATATAGAAATGTGTTATCTCTTTAATATTTATCAGATATACTTATATTCAATGGCGAAGTCCATTTTTAATGAAAAGCTAATTCCATTTTTTTGGAGTGGTTGGGACATCTTTCCACTCCTAGCAATGTTATGTTTGGTGTAAAGGTTATTTTGAGAGTTTTTTTATGGCACTGATAATAACTGTTCCTTTTATTAAAGATATTCGATGCGATAAGCTAACTTTTTATTGATATTTTGTTATTAGTTTATTTACCCTTGCTGCCAACAGGGGCAAGGTAGCAATATTTTAAAGCAAGCGCACCTACTCATTCAATGGGAGTGAAGGGGCTTTAATATTTAAGGATTAGTGTCTTTAAAAAGTTATGTTTCCATTAAATAGGTTCTTGTTAACGAATAACGTGCCTATTTCGTAATAGTGTCTTTTTCTTCTCAGTTCCGTTCAAGTTTAACATTTTAATCAACGTTAAGAAGTTATTTTACATTTGCTATCCTTGAAGCTATTCATAGAAAAAAAAACTGCATGAACTTTGAGAGGCAAAGTTGTGCAATAGTTCGGTTCACTCTCTTTTAAAGTAGCTCTATAGACCGCTTTCACAAATGGCGACCACCTTTACATTCTTTTGTATTTATGTTAATTAGACCTACTGGCCTCATTTTGAGACTAATATTATTTTGAAATTTGCTCGTTGTAGCGAGGCTTGAAGGCTTATCAGCATTAAAGCAAAAGAATATTTTATTTTGCCGCCATTATGAAAGAGGTCTATAGTATTAATTAAAATTGAGTCACGTTCGAGTCAGTCAAACATAACGAGAAATATCCACTGAAAACGTAGCATACAAACTATAAGAGCTTTAGGACTAAAAGCGTCAGTGAGCTTTTGATTTTTCTCTTGGTCTTTAAAATGCGGGTAATCTAAAAAAACAAAAAGAGAATTCGTAGTTAATGTTCCTTCTTCTTTTGTCTTCGCTAACAAGATCCTTATCCGGGAAAAATCTCTTTTTTTCTACTTACTGTGATTAAGTAATGGTATTTTGCAACTCAACTTCGGCCGTTTTTTTTCTCACGGTTGTATGCAATTCTGTTTCCTAACCTCAAAACATCGAATTTGTAGTGAAAATAACTCATTCGCACCCACTTTTATCATTGGTTTACCATTTGCAAATATTAAGACAGTTTCGAAGAATTCATAAGTTTATATAATACAAACAACAATGTTCTCCCAAACTTCACCCAGATCTACGAATCCTGTATGATCCAACCTTTCAAAACATGACTGCCATTAGATTACCCAACTATTTTTTTTTCCTCCAGGACCGGCAGCGTACAAAGCACGATTAAGCCAATCCTAGATGACTGAAAACACAAATTGCAGATTTATTTACTGATTAAACAAGAATCTTCACACGATTTTTAGCGTTCAATTTTGTTTTCCTTTAGAATAAAATTCATACTATGGCTGGTATTCGAGGACTGGCGTTAATCGGCTTTTGGAAAACTGGACCTGGAGGATGTAACTTCCGAGAAGAAAAATCCGATCTCCAGAGGGGATTTTCCGAGTTCTCAGTGGGTTCTGTCAACATTTCATTTCATATGTGTATATCATTCTTACATTCGCTCACTTAGGTGGTTGGTGGCCGCGTGTCAGACATGATTTAAGGTGACTTTCGCGATGCAAGTTATGAGCTATGCTGTCAGTCGTTGTTTGACTCTGTAGCTGCGTGATGCAGCTTGAGTCAAAGACCAACATTTCACCCTTGCTCGCCATAGTCTCCAGTAGCTCAGTGGTTAGCGCATCCGACTAGATCACAGAGGGTCGTGGATTCGAATATCATCTGGGGCTCGGATTATTCCGAGTTCCCAGTGAGTTCTATCATTTTCATTTCGTATGTGTATATCATTCTCACATTCGCTCAAGTCGGACATACTTAGAAAAACTCTGGCCGTAATGTGTAATCAAATGGTAACAGTGAGATCAGGAAATAATTTCTCTGGTGCATCTTCGGGCGAAGTGTATAATTGTTTAATGTAATTTCGCGCGAAAATTAAGGAATAATTCAATGTTTGTCGTAAAATAAAACGTTTTAGTCTTGGCGTCCATTTTAGGTCGGTATTAATCGAAATCAGGCGTCCAAAAATATGTTGTAATATCTTGCACCTTTTTCTATGGTGTCTTGTGCGCCTTAAAATGCTTCCCTCTCCTCCTTCTCTAATTTTTATTTATTATGTCTCTCAGGTAGTACGTGCGCTGTGATTGGCTAAATTAGCGGGCCGTATTTTACAGTAAAGCCCGCTGTATAGCCCGTTAAATTTGAAATTTCGATAAAAAATTCTCTTATCTAGCAAGTTTTTCATGTCGTTTCCGTTAAATAAACTTGTAAACCTGTTTGAATCTTGCAAGCAGCTATTTCATACAGCCAAGAAGATTTAGTTTTTCGGATTTTGACACGGCAATCTTTGTGGCAGGTGAACCTTCCGCTTGACTTCGACTACGGTTTCGAATTCCTCGCCCGCACGCCAGCTTAACCTCAGAGATATAATAAATATCTTACCAACCTCGTTTTCTTGGTCCGTGCTGGAAGTTACGGATCCTCGCTTTTTCCAGTTGATTTATGGCCCATAAATGAAGGGGAAAAAACTCGGTCCGTAACTTTAATACAGTACGGACCTCGAACACGGTTTGTAAGAGGTATTTATTTATATTTATTTATTGAATAATAAATAATAATAATAATAATAATAATAATAATATTAAAGGAATCTATATAGCACTTATATAAAATTCTAAGCGCTTTACAATAATACTTAAAATAATAATACGTAAAATTTCAATAAAAGTATCTATCAGCTCCTAGAAAAAAAAAGGAAATTCTAATCTAATCTAAATTATAGGCAGAATGCATCTTGAAATAAATAGGTCTTCAAATTTGATTTAAAAACATTGATAGTTCCTGATTGTCTAATTGAAAGTGGTAGTGCTCCATAACTTTGGGCCATCCACTGCAAATGCTCTGTCCCCAAATGTCTTAGATCTTGTTTTAGGAATAACCAGGTGTTGTTGCTTATCACTTTGCAGGGGATGTATACAAAAAATGGTGGTCCATGGACCACCCCTATGGACCCGGTCCATGGACTACCCCTGTGGACCACCCGTTATTTTGTAAAGTTACAAGCAGAAAAGTCTTTAGATGAAAGAGAGAGTGATTGTCGCACTTATCTGGACAATTAAGCATGAGCCCATGACTAGGAGTGAACAACTTCCATATTAAGCCAATTTCAAGGTGGTTTTGTGGACCAATCTATTTATAGACTACCTTTTCCGCAAGAAACAAAGACAATTTCTGTTCGGTGATGCTATGACGTCAATAAATTGTGGTCTGTGAAAACGTCGTTCCTAGGTATGGGCTACTGTGTTAAACATTTGTCTGTGATAGCCACCTATACCACCTAATTTGTAGTTGACCACTCCCCTAGTGGCTTTTCAGGGTGAATAAACAATACTTTGTGGGCAACTTTGCCAGACTGCTTTTGCACATATACCTACATACTACATGGTATGTGCTCCTGTGATATGTACACGCAAACCTCGTCTACACGCGAAGATCTCCTCGCACAACCTTACGCGGTTAATTAAGGAAAAAACAAATGACAAAATATTTCTTCAGCTGTTACAGGAACCTACGGTTTGTCGTCCTTATCTGAGAAGACTAGAGAGTCTAACCATTTGCAGATGTCATTACAAAGGCAGCATTTTCTCCTCAGTTATTTAAAGAGCCTGTGTGCTGGTCCAGCCGGGGTTTTGATCCCCCGACCTCCCGCACAGTTGTCTGATGCTCAACCAACTGAGCCAACCGCTGGGCTGAGTCCAGACCTACCAGTGTGGCATAAGACATGCCAGGCAAAAAAAGGCATGTCAAAAAAAGATGACGTATGCAAAACATGACCTGCTCCCAACTGGCTGGCTTCATAGTTCAGTTGGTAGAGCATCGCACCGGCCTCGCAAAGGTCATGGGTTCAAATCCCGTCGAAGCCTCCTGAATTTTTCATGTCTCTGTAAGAGACAATAATATTATTATTGCTTAAATTGTCAAGATAAGTGCCAGGATGACTTCTCTTTCTCGTCTAAAGATTTTTCTGCTTGATGCTCCATGGACCGGGTCCACATACAGTGGTGGTCCACGGACCTGGGGTCCCTGTTTGGTGAATAGTTGCTGACTATTAAAATGTATCACACCCACACTGCAATGTTTAGGTTTAGGGTAAGTCTAGTAGGATATGGGGGTAGTTGAAGAATTAGTTTGGACTTTCCAAGTTTTCATCTGTTACAAGGACGGTTGTTACACGCAATTTATACCAATGTATTTAACTTCATGTTCATTGATATAACTAGCACGGGTTTTAGCTCCAAGACGATGTCAAAGCTGTTTCATGAATCAAGATAATTTAGCCTTCACATGACCAGCATTGACTTTGTATTGTAACTGTAAAGCACTTTGAATGACAACAGCTTCAAGCAGTAAAGAACCTAAGAGCCACAACGGTGCATAGTCCAGAGTAATAAGCCCCATTATATTAAAATGAGTGTACCCTCTGTAGTCCCATGGACAAGCGTTAAACTGTCGCAACAAAAGACCTGTAGTAAATTCCCAAAAATATGTCCATATGACGTATATGAAACCACGCATCAGCAACGGGACTCTTCCATTCATAAACAGGTATAATTGCTCAACAACTAACGACGAAAGCGCATAAATGGGGAATGACCAAACGGATGTACAGCCATGAAGCTTCCAACCATGCCGATACTTCACTGAGTCAACGAAATACCAAGCAGCAGTAAACATCACTTCAGCAAAGAAACCGCACAAGCCGTACAAAATCAGACGTGAAGGCAACGGAAGGCCGCGGTGCTCGCCGACATCAGAGGATTTCGCAACCTCACCAGCACCATTAGTAGCTGAGCTCATAATAATGTCTAACGAACTCCGAAGTTTGTAGCTACGCGAAGCGCAGCATGTCGTCTCGCACTTTCTCGCAGTCCTCCTCGTGCACCCGATTCGCACAACCCCTATGGGTGATACCCGCTGAAAGTGCACCAAATTACGCGGGCATCACCCGCTGTAGTACGTACTATAGTACAGGAAATATGATAATAATGGCGGCCTATCGAGCGAAGAGAAAATCGGAGAGTAAAGAATGAATGACATTTGCATTCTAATTCAAACACAGTGTATTACAGGATAACATAGGTAAATATAGACAGTCTATGTAGAATATGCACACATTCCAATGGGAAATTAATCTCCGACGAATATATTTCCACAACATTTGAGTTGAAATACATTTACTAAGTTAGCTATCAGAATTTGCTTAAATAAACATATTTTAACATATTGGAGGGAAGGATTTCCTAAAATGTTTCACGGAGCCCAGCTTGCAGCGTTTTTAGCTCACAGTTTCAGGTCAGAATTCGCTAATATATCAGGGATTTTAGCCCCAAGCCGAGTTACGACGAACAAATTTGTGCGAGAAATCGATAATTAAATTTCGCCAAATTATCATTCTTTTCAGTTCTATTACTAAGGAATGAGAATAAAATTGAAATCAGAGCGTTTTCAGCGGTTCTCTGTTGTATTTCGGATCGTAAAAGCACAGTTATTAGTGATAGCTGCGAGAGTCGCGTACTATAGTACGTTATTCACCGGGCAGTTATATGACGGGCAAATTTGTGGGAGAAATCGAAAATATAATTTGCCCAAATAGGCATTCTTTTAAGTTCCCTTCCTGAAGAATGAGCATAAAATTGAAATCAGAGCGTTTTTAGTGGTTTTCTGGCGTATTTCGGATCGCAAATGCACTTTTATTGCATCGCTATGGCTGGAGTCGCGTACTATAGTACGTTATTCACCAGGCAGTTATATGACGGGCAAATTTGTGGGAGAAATCGGAAATATAATTTGCCCAAATTGGCATTCTTTTAAGTTCCCTTACTGAAGAATGAGCATAAAATTGAAATCAGAGCGTTTTTAGCGGTTTTCTGGCGTATTTCGGATCGTAAAAGCACATTTATCGGAGCGCTATGGCGGTAATCGCGTACTATAGTACGTTATTCACCGGGCAGTTATATGACGGGCAAATTTGTGGGAGAAATCGAAAATATAATTTGGTCAAATTGGCATTCTTTTAAGTTCCCTTACTGAGGAATGAGCATAAAATTGAAATCAGAATGTTTGTAGCGGTTTTCTGGCGTATTTCAGATCGTAAAAGCACATTTATTGGATCGCTATGGCTGGAGTCGCGTACTATAGTACGTTATTCACCGGGCAGTTATATGACGGGCAAAATTGTGGGAGAAATCGAAAATATATTTTGGTCAAATTGGCATTCTTTTAAGTTCCCTTACTAAGGAATGAGCATAAAATTGAAATCAGAATGTTTGTAGCGGTTTTCTGGCGCATTTCAGATCGTAAAAGCACATTTATTGGATCGCTATGGCTGGAGTCGCGTACTATAGTACGTTATTTACCGGGCAGTTATATGACGGGCAAATTTGTGGGAGAAATCGAAAATATAATTTGCCCAAATTGGCATTCTTTTAAGTTCCCTTCCTGAAGAATGAGCATAAAATTGAAATCAGAGCGTTTTTAGCGGTTTTCTGGCGAATTTCGGATTGTAAATGCACTTTTATTGGATCGCTATGGCTGGAGTCGCGTACTATAGTACGTTATTCACCGGGCAGTTATATGACGGGCAAAATTGTGGGAGAAATCGAAAATATATTTTGGTCAAATTGGCATTCTTTTAAGTTCCCTTACTAAGGAATGAGCATAAAATTGAAATCAGAATGTTTGTAGCGGTTTTCTGGCGTATTTCAGATCGTAAAAGCACATTTATTGGATCGCTATGGCTGGAGTCGCGTACTATAGTACGTTATTTACCGGGCAGTTATATGACGGGCAAATTTGTGGGAGAAATCGAAAATATAATTTGCCCAAATTGGCATTCTTTTAAGTTCCCTTACTGAAGAATGAGCATAAAAGTTGAAATCAGAGCGTTTTTAGCGGTTTTCTGGCGAATTTCGGATTGTAAATGCACTTTTATTGGATCGCTATGGCTGGAGTCGCGTACTATAGTACGTTATTCACCGGGCAGTTATATGACGGGCAAAATTGTGGGAGAAATCGAAAATATAATTTGGTCAAATTGGCATTCTTTTAAGTTCCCTTACTGAAGAATGAGCATAAAATTGAAATCAGAATGTTTGTAGCGGTTTTCTGGCGTATTTCAGATCGTAAAAGCACATTTATTGGATCGCTATGGCTGGAGTCGCGTACTATAGTACGTTATTCACCGGGCAGTTATATGACGGGCAAAATTGTGGGAGAAATCGAAAATATATTTTGGTCAAATTGGCATTCTTTTAAGTTCCCTTACTAAGGAATGAGCATAAAATTGAAATCAGAATGTTTGTAGCGGTTTTCTGGCGCATTTCAGATCGTAAAAGCACATTTATTGGATCGCTATGGCTGGAGTCGCGTACTATAGTACGTTATTTACCGGGCAGTTATATGACGGGCAAATTTGTGGGAGAAATCGAAAATATAATTTGCCCAAATTGGCATTCTTTTAAGTTCCCTTACTGAAGAATGAGCATAAAATTGAAATCAGAGCGTTTTTAGCGGTTTTCTGGCGAATTTCGGATTGTAAATGCAATTTTATTGGATCGCTATGGCTGGAGTCGCGTACTATAGTACGTTATTCACCGGGCAGTTATATGACGGGCAAAATTGTGGGAGAAATCGAAAATATAATTTGGTCAAATTGGCATTCTTTTAAGTTCGCTTACTGAAGAATGAGCATAAAATTGAAATCTGAGCGTTTTTAGCGGTTTTCTGGAGTATTTTGGATCGTAAATGCACTTTTATTGGATCGCTATGGCTGGAGTCGCGTACTATAGTACGTTATTCACCGGGCAGTTATATGACGGGCAAATTTGTGGGAGAAATCGAAAATATAATTTGGTCAAATTGGCATTCTTTTAAGTTCTCTCACTGAAGAATGAGCATAAAATTGAAATCAGAGCGTTTTTAGTGGTTTTCTGGCGTATTTCGGATCGAGGCTCGAGATCGAGGTACAAGGAAGTTTTACGCCGGTAGGACAGAGATCCTTTGCAGACGACTTTAAAGAAAAAGGGGTATTGTACGTTGTAGAGTAGCCTGTCGCTACGATCATCTGAGATTCAACCTTTGTTTTAAGATCGATCTTTTCATATTTTTTTGACAAGTCCAGCAAAGACTCCTTGTCGGGTCATGGTGGAGGACTTGGAAAAATCCATTTTTTTTTTTGACAAGTCTAATAGTTACTTCCTTGTCATGCATGGAAGATGCGATGAGGGAGTGGAGTCCGCATCAAAGATGCGGGAGACGAGTCCGCATGAAAGATGTGGAAAAGAGTGCCCCGTTTCCGCATCAAAGATGCGGGAGTCGAGTCCGCATCTTGGATGGCCCCTCCTCCGCCCTTCACCCAGGGGCAGGGGAGGGGCCTTTTTTTCTTGCAAGTCTCCGTCGGTGAGGACCGAGGCGAACCCCCCGACCCGGACAGATAGATGCAGAATGAGCAGGCGCATCTGCTGGTGCTATCGGTCTGCCTCCGTGCTGGCCAGGCCTGAGTGGTCTTTGGGCCATGACTCCCCCCGGTTTTGAGCTGGCACGACCTAACCCCCAGAAGTAGTCGCAGAATCGCACGGCGCATCTGCCGGTGGTATCGGTCAGTCTCCAGCAAGCCCAGGGAAGGCCCTGCATAAGAGAGGAAAAGTGGTTTTTGCGCCATAACTCCCCCCAGTTTTGAGATGGGCCCCGTAAGCCCGTGAAGTTGTTGCAGAATCGGATGGCGCATCTGCTGGTGGTATTGGTTAGTCTCTAGCACGCCCAGGGAAGGCTCTGCTCTATAAGTGAAAAAAGTGGTTTTGGGGCCATAACTCCCCCCGGTTTTGACCGTTTCTCCCCATTTTCCGTCAGCTTCACCTCCTAGGCCAAGCGCAGGTGTGTGCCAAATTTCAGCTTCGTAGCTCTTATCCGACCCTCAAAATTGGTCACCACTGCTCTGGTCCACTTCTGAAGAGCCTCAAGCCCTGTTTAGGTGTGAAACTACTACTGGATCTTCACGGCCAGATCGCGTCCAAAACGTATCTCCAGTTCTATTGTAGATATCCCGTCGTGCCATACCTCGTTGGAATCGTCTCGATGAGATCTATCACGTGACAGAGTTTGGGTGTCCTGTGTCACCTTGGTTTCCCTGTGGACGGTTTTTTGTCGATAACATTCCTACGTTTTATTCCCTTGGGACCGCACTGCCCATGCGCCTAGGTCACGTGGCCCAACAACTTTTCGCCCTAGTTTCGACCCGGGGCGAATCGACCCACGGACGCCAGAGGCCCGACAAGACCCCCATTTCCACACCAAAGTGGCCCCCCGGACTCGACTCGGTGCCCATCGGACGCGCCCTCCCGACACCTCTCTGGCGCTGCACTCGGATTGGCCCAATTCCAAATCCCAGGGGACTTGTTTCCAAAAAACCTGTTTTGGGTTTTTTTGGCCATAACTCTGCCCGGTTTTGAGCTGGGTTCCCCTAACCCCCAGAAGTCGTTGCATAATCGAATGCCGCATCCGGTGATACCCTTGGTTTTGTTCTAGCACGCCCAGGGAAGGCTCTCCATAAGTGAGAAAAACAGGTTTCTTGAGGATATCTCCCCCCGGTTTTGAGCTGGGCCCCCCTAACCCCCAGAAGTCGTTGCAGAATCGGATGGCGCATCCCATGATACCATTGGTTACTCTCTAGCACGCCCAGGGAAGGCCCTGCATAAGAGAGAAAAGCATGTTTTTTGAGGATATCTCCCCCCAGTTTTGAGCTGGATCCTCCTAACCCCCAGAAGTTGTTGCAGAATTGGATGGCGCATCCCATGATTACATTGGTTACTCTCTAGCACGCCCAGGGAAGGCCCTGCATAAGAGAGAAAAGCATGTTTTTTGAGGATATCTCCCCCCAGTTTTGAGCTGGATCCTCCTAACCCCCAGAAGTTGTTGCAGAATTGGATGGCACATCCTGTGCTACTATTGGTTACTCTCTAGCACCTCAGGGAAAGGCCCTGCATAAATGAAAAAAAACAGGTTTTTCGAGGATATCTCCCCCCGGTTTTGACTATGGGCCCCCTAACCCCGAAAAGGTGTTGCAGAACTTGATTGCGCATCTGATGATACCATTGGTTTCTCTCTAGCACGCCCAGGGAAGGCCCTGCATAAGTGAGAAAAACAGGTTTCTGGGCGATCTCCCCCCGGTTTTGACTATGGGTCCCCTAACCCCAAAAAGGTGTTGCAAAACTTGATTGCGCATCTGGTGATGCCATTGGTTAGTCTCTAGCACGCCCAGGGAAGGCCCTGCATAAGTGAGAAAGACATGTTTTTTGGCCATAATTCCCCCTGGTTTTGAGTATGGTCCCCTAACCCCCAAAAGGTGTTGCAGAATCAGATTGCGGTTCCCGTGATACCACTGGTTACTCTATAGCACCTCAGGGGAAGGCTCCACCCTCTGAGAAGAAAACGGAGCGCATATTAGAATTCTAAAACCGACAGCTGTTGTGGGTAGGCCTGAAAAGGTATTAAGTATACTTGTGGGTGGTAATTTTTAACCAATCTCTACAAACACTGACTACAATTATGTGAAATATACAAGTGCTGGTGGACAAACAAAAGAAGTTAATCAGAGGTCTGCTGTTTGACTTTGCAAATTTATTATTTATTTACTAAATACAATTACACACATGATTAAAATAAAATGAATAAAATACAGAGATGAACAGTAATATCTGAGTAATTAGGTCAGTATGTACAGAATACAGAGATTCCTTATTAAAAGTACAGTGCCTAAAAGGAAATGTATATATATATGCAAAAAACAAAAAACAAAAAAATACTATTAGTCAAGAATAACAATAATTATCATCTAAAAAGGGGGCATCTAAAGTCAAATCATATCAACTCCAAATAATCAAAGAACTATAAATATCTCTCCTTATTTGAATTGAAGTTATTAATATAAACTCATTTACTTTCCTACAAAACAATGGTAAGTGCTGACATGTCCTAATAGCTAGCAAAAATAGGGCTCGCGGTGGTAGAATTGTACTGAAACTACCATGAGAGTTTTTTTTTTCTTTTGTGAGTTGCAGTGATGCATCACATGCACAAACAGGTTTATGGATAAATAATGATCAATAAAGTTTTCTATTATCATGTAACTGTAGGATACATTCAAGAATAATATATGTATATAATTATATGCATAAACAACTATGAAGTTACATTGTCCTATCATAGTGATTTATTTGGGTAATTTGCCCTCAAATTACAGAATACACCAATGCAACCTCATACAATTAACTTACATAAAGAAAATAATTATTACTTTTGCATGGTTTTCTGAAATTCCAAAATTTGTAAAATTATTTGTAATGTTATTAAGACACTTCCGTATCGGAAAGAAAGCTTCTTTTTTTACCCTTACAACTTTGTACAACATTTTGCAGCTATTCATTAAGTGGTAAGGTGTGACATCATTAATTTGCCCAATATTCTGTATTAGCATATACTAAAACTGCCACGTCCACTTTGGCTTGTTAATTAGTATATAACACGAAACTGAATAGTGATCTCCACTTGCGCTGATTGCCTAACTTGGAGGTGATAAGCCAAGTGTTTTAAATGAAAGCATAAAATAATGGTAAAGAAATTTAAATTAACCCAAATACTTAAGGGTATATTTTGTATGACATAATGATAGTTTTCTTATTGCATGATACACATCTCAGTTTATAATAATATCAGCAGTTTTCATTTATAAATTATCGTTACAAAATATTAAACTTCAACACCATCAAATCAAGCACTTCGATCAGATAGGTTTCCTGGTCATGCCTGCATTGATTTCTTGAAAAGCTACACCACGTAAATTTAAGAACATCTTAAGAACATTTTCAGCGTCACAACGCAAAAATTTATAAGAACGTTCAGCCTCAGCTCTAAAATTAGACGTTCTTTCTTTAATTTTGTACTCATATTTTTTCTGGTTGGTTTAATGCATCACACAATGATTATCATGCTCCTGTTTGTTTTCTTGTACTCCAATAATTGGAGTTGAATACATTTGCCCAATGTTCTGTATTAGCATATATTAAAACAGTGGATAGCATTGAAGGCATGCTCTGATTGGTTACTCAAACAAAGAATAGGTTTTGCTATTCATCTCTGAGCAACTGGCCCAGGATTTGCCCCCAAAAAGATTGTTATTGTTGCAGGAAGAAATTATAATAAATTATTAGTTAAAATAATCTTTTCGTGTTATATTATCTCACTGTTTTAGTATAAAGTAATTTAACAACTATTCACCGGTAGAGTTGGTGGTTAGTGGTTGATATTTAGCAGCAAGGTAATATCCACCACTAGCCACCTCTGATTCGGCTTGTTAATTAGTATATATACCACAAAAGTGAATAGTGCTCTCCACAAGCGCTGATTGCCTAACTCGGAGGTGACTAGCCAAGTCCTATTTAACCCTGAGTAGCTGAAGTGAAAACAAATGGATTCTGGCACGCAAGATTTAAAATTTCCAACCACATAATTTACAAAAACAATGGAGTTTTTTGGTACACTTTTTGTTCAGCTGATGTGGTTATCACTACAACAATTATTCACCTCAGTGTCAGTGAATAATTATTGTTAATTATTTAACAATTATTCGCCTCAGGCTCAGTGATTATCGGTATAAATACACAGGCGATTATTTCAAAAAAGAGAAAAAAAAACATTTCAATGTGAAATCATCTTCACTTACAGTGGCAAAACGACTACTGGCAGCGATTTTGTCCGTCGAGGTGATTATCGGCTGATAATCCGAGATAGCGAGCCAATGAGAGCGCACGATTTTGTATAATCACCTGTGTATTTATACTAAGGTATAATAATTATTGACCTCAATATTACTGCAAGAATGACGTACATGTAGATGGTGCCATCAGTCAATCAATCTGGATCAAAAGGAACAATGCATACCGATATTATTGTGAACCATATAAAGCCTTGATAAAAGTTATGAGTACCACTTTTGACACGAAAATATGTTAACTTTACTATGCGTCGACATGACGCAAGATTCGCAAAATAGCATTTTCCCTGAAGTTGATCGGTTTCACAAAAATGACACCCATTGCTTGGACAAAACGAACCCTCGTTCCAGCTCGAACGTTGGCATAACTTCAACTCCTTGCAGCCTCTGCATCTTCAGAATGTTCACTTGTAACTATGTGAGCATCTCTACGACCCTTGTGTTCATTTTCATCGAATTCATCGATCGTTGTTTGGCTGCAGCAAATCTCTCTTGCTTGAAGAAGTGTTCTCATCGTGATGATGCCTCACTTGAACCTCTTTTTTAATTAAATCGTTTTACGGTTTATTACGCCTGCAACAAAATTAACTTCGTACTATAATAATTTACAAGGCAGTAGACAGAGTTGAGTTAAAAGGCCGAGATCGACTGTCTCAGCACGAAAGAAAATATTAGAGCAAAACTAAACACTTACCGTCCATTAGCTCAGCTTTAGAAATAAGAAAACAAAAATTCCCCTTGCACCATTCGACGATGGATTACGGAGGAATTGCATGCAGTTGATATATTAAAAGCGAATAATGAGGAAATCGTGCTATCAAGCCGAAATAGTACGTACTGTGTACATACTGTAGTGCGCACCATACAATACTAAGCACTATAAGCAGCGTACTATAGTACGTACTACAACGGGTGATGCCCGGTAATTTGTGTATCATTTTGACGGGTGATGCCCGGCACTCTCCGTGCGAATCGGGTGCCTCGTGAAGGCCGAATTGCGAAGTTGGCTCTTATGATCAGCGGCCTTACCGATAGCAATGTTTCCGTTGTGTATAACTTGATGCTCATGTATGGTATCGCATGCTGTACCCTTTAAAGTTTCCATTCGCAGACACAGATGTTTGTATAAAGTCAGTCAGCATGAAGAAACAAAAGAAACCTTATAGGGAAAATTTAGAGGTCAGTGAGACAAGTAGACAGGAGGTTCAAGGTGAGTACTCTGTCAAGTCTCTAACCGTGAACCCCTAGGGATGTCATACACCCTGGCACTCCCAGTGGGGACTCAGTGACAGTGGGTCAATGATACACGTAGTTGCCCCAATTATTTATTTGTTGAATTTAATTGCAATTTAATAGAGAAAGGCTGGACTTGGCTCAAAATGAACAACAACAACAAAAAGACACAAAGGTAGCAGATTCCACATAATTAAACTTTCGCTTACAATGATCACAGGCCTCCAAGCTCAATTTTTGAGTCGTGCTTGTTTTCGCGAAAATGTTAGGCTTTGTATGAATTTTATACAGATCGAGAAGCAAAGAACAAAAGAGTGAGAAATTGACAATAAAACAGGTTCAGCTTTCCTCTTTTTTGTGTTGCAGCTTGATAATGAGACATTCCATTTTTTATCTGCACCTCCCCACCCCCCTTCCCTATGGAAGTCATTATTCTGACAGGCCCTTTTACTCTGAAGTTAAATTCCGACCCACCCTCCTGTTTTTGAATAGAATATCAAACAGTGATTCCGACGGTCATATCTAGGTAAAATAGCTATTCCGACCCCCTCTACTGGGGAAAAAGTTCCAAATTCCGACAGGGTTCTACTTGACATTACAAAAAATGCCTTCCATCGAGGAAAGGGGGGGAAGGGGGGGCGGATAACAAATGGAATTTCTTAATAATGTGTGCACTTATTTTGTTTATTTACTAGGTTTTGTGGGGGTTGTCACGAAAACTTAAAGACCTAAGACCCCGAAAACTAAGACCTCAAAAATTAAGACCTCTAGAAAACTAAGACCTTGAAAACTAAGACCCCTAGAAAACTAAGACCTCAAATAATGCGTTTATTGATGAACTTGCTTCGACGACAAGCCTTTTCTACCTGGATGGTTGGTTAAGCATCAGACTACCGTGCAGGAGGTCGCTGTTACAATATGTAATTGACCCGTCCGGCAATCATATCGTTGTTGGCCTTTTATAAATTAGTTTGATGGCACATATCATTAATTATCAGTTGATCCTTTAGCTTATAGTAAAGTTGTTTAAATTTAAGAATAAAATACAAACAGCAGTCACTGTGATAAACATTTTTAAAAAGTGCATTTTATATTAACTTTAATAACGTTTCATACATTCTCAAAGGTAACCGTTACATTTTCAAAGTGTTCTTATATACGAATTAAAGAGATCTTGGTGCCATATATTGAAAAAGGATCTTAAAATAACAAGAAAGCATTGACAGTGGTTGATTGTTAATAATAATGCTTTCGTTTTATTTTAAGATCGTTTTTCAGTACAGTGCCCAGATCTCTTTATTTCGTATATAAGAGAACTTTCAATTGAAAATGTAACGGTTACTTTTGAGAATGTACAAGCATATGAAATGTCAAGTTAATGTAAAATGCATTTGGCCAAAGAGCAAGAGTTTAGTAAAGCTGTTGTTTCCAAGACCTTTCTGGATGTTGAAACAGTCATGGGGTCAAAAACCCCAGGACAGACCAACACTGACAGGTTTAGGAGAAAGTGATGCCTTTGTAATGCCATCTGAAAATTGTTAGACTTCATAGTCTTCTCGGATAAGGATGATAAACCGTGGGCCCAGTCTCGCATCACTTGCTTGGGACATTAAAGAACCCACACACTGTTCGAGAAGAGTAGGAGGCTAGACCCCGTTGAGGTGGTCTCTCACTCGTTCTGTTCTGGGGGTACCTGTGCAAACAACTTGCTATTCAGCTAAAATTTTAAACTACACAGCTGCCATTAACCCTTTGACACCCAAACTGGCCATTTCACTAGGTCTAATGCCGGACGATTGTGCTCTTCAATGGGGAATCCCCAGGGAGCCAATGGGTTAATATTTGCGCCATAACAGCTGTCTGGTCATTAACCCGGAAAGCCCCCTAGGGGAGTGGTCAACTACATGTATGTATTCATTCATTCACTCTCATTGTATCATGGAACACAGGCATGTGGATATCTAAATTCAGTGATAGTTCCATCTACATTTCTGATTATTGAAGTGTGTTCGACAGTCATCTTGCAAACAAATAAGAAGAGTAGGGAAGGACACAATGGGAAAAGTTTGAGTACACAAGAATGCACATCTTGATATGGTTTCAATAAGCGTCAAATAAAGGATTGAAGTTAATCCCTGTTGGGTGGGGTTGATATCTGGGTGGGAGACTGAGATATATACGTTATGTGATTGCCTTTTGTAGATGCCTTTTTTTAATAATTGAATATGCTGCTTAAAGAATTTTGCATCAATTTTGAAAACTTCAAAGCACCTGCCTTGCAGGTCTGTTTTTCATTTTTTTTTTGTTTTTCAATTTTTTCTCTTCTTATAGTGCATCCCGTAAATGATTTAATGTGTACGATTAGTTAAATACGACTTAAACCAATCAAGAGCTGTTCCTTGTATTCCATAAAGGCTCATTTTGGATAAAAGGATGTCATGGTGAACGGTGTTGAATGCCTTTTTTAAATCGAGGAAAACCACAACATTAACATTACCACGATCAATATTAAAGGCCCAGTTATCCGTAGCTTCCAGAGTGTAATGAATTAAAACCCAATTGATGATTTGAAATAATATCTTTGTTAGTCAAAAAGTTATACAACTGGTCATAAATAATCCTTTCAAACAATTTAGCTATAACGGAAATGACTAATTATTTAGATCAGATGGCTCACCTTGCTTGAACAACAGAGTAACTCTAGCACATTTCCAATCATCCGGAAATACACCAGAGACCAAGGATTTATTAAAGAGATCACATAGTGAAACTGAAATAAGATGAGCACATTCACATATAATTTTAGCAGAAATATTATCAAGACCTTTTGCTTTCTAAAGATCTACATAAATTGTTTAGAAACTGATGTAAGAAAACAATACTGCAATTAATCGAAGAAAAGCTGAATTTATTTTACATTTATATTATTGATATAACTTGAATTATTGTTAGCAATTGGGGGAATTTCATTATAGAAAGCTCACTAGAATTAGAGATAACAGCATCATTCAATTTCATTATTTACATGATGGGAAGTAAGCTCATTAAAGGTTTGCCATGTTTTTTGAGGATTACCCTTAGGTTGAACAAAAGCATTAGAATAATAAGATACTTTAGAAGTTTTGATGTTATGTTTATTTTATTACGCAACTTTTTGTACTTTTCCCAATTGCGTGAATCATTTGTTGCAATTCATTTGTTGCTTTTTCAAATTGTTGCAATGCATTTGTTGCTTTCCTTTTGGCAGCATCACGATCACGGATGCCTTTCTTTAATTGTGAATTGATTGAGGGTGCTTTTTTGGTTCTAGCACGTCTAGATCGGAGTGGTGCATGAATATTAACAATATCCAAAAATTTCCTTTTCCAGTCAGTCCACAAAACATTTGGATCTTCAGAACCCTTACAGAACCAGTCTTGTTGAGCGATATCGTTACGAAAACTCTCTCGATTAAAATTTAGGAAATTTCTGTAAGAAATGGTTGAATGTCCTGTTGAAGAAGACGCGAGAGATTTCTTGTAAATGTGGGGTCGAAGAATGTCAGCTATAGGTGATGTGTAGGGTCCCAACACGGAGCCTTAAGGAATGCCACAGTTCAATTCATGAGCTGAGGATTTATCCTGGTCGATAGATACAAACTGAGAATGTTGAAAAAGGTAGGATTTAAACCACTGCAAAGCTTTACCACGAATTGCAAACTTATATTTGAGTCTATTAAGTAATACATTATGGTCGACAGTATCAAAAGCGGTGGATAAATTTAGTAGTAGCAGACCGCACGACAATGGTTATTGACGGCACGTATTAAGCCGTTATGAACACGGACAAAAGCTGTCTCACAACTGTGAAAGCGCTTATACGCTGATTGGAGGGGTTCGTCAAGATGATTCAGCTCACGATAGTGAATAAGGTGGGAGGCGAAGACTTTCGCGACAATTGTGGAGACAACTTTGAGATTAGAAATTGGTCGAAAATGGTTAAGTGAAGGCTTCTTGAGGTGCGGTGACAGAACTGCAGGTTTAAGGGATCGTGAAAAATGACCAGTTTCCAAGGAAATGTTTGCAATGTTATATAACACAGGTAGAAGAAGATCAATATGGCTCATGACAAGGGATGAGGGAAGAGGGTCCAACCTGCATGATTTGGCACCAACGTGACAAGCTATCTGAGAGAGTTCGATCATGGGTAGTACTAGTGGTGGGTGAGAAAAGCTCTAGGTTACAGCCTAACGTAGGAGTATCAAGCGCAGCAAAAAAATGGGGAACATCCTTGAAAAAGGTGGCAGATCTATTAGCAAGTTTACCCAGGTAGATGTTTATCGGGTTTTCTATGAAGTAGACAATCAATTGACTTGAAAAGGGCATGACTGTCGGTACCAGCATCATAAATCAAAGTAGAGTAGAAGGATATTTTGGCACTGAAGGCAAGATTCTGTACCAAGGAGCACTGGTCAACAAAAGCAGAATGGTCAACAAGAAGCAGAGAACGGCGCCAGCATCTTTCCAGTTAGCGGTGGTGAGTCTTTTGGCACATGAATATCATCAGTGTACCATGGAGTGTAGAGGCGTGGAGTAATAGTCTTGGTTACTAAGGGAGCGTGCCTATCCAAAATGGAGGAGAGAAGAGTGTCATATTGATCACAAAGTGCAATGACATCATGGGAAGGTGAAACAGAAAATGACGTAGATTATCCAAATTAATTGCTTGAAGTTTATGATAACAGACAGCTATTAAGATTGAGATTGAAGCAGCTAAGAAGGTCCATAAACTTGGTGGCAGTGGAGTCTGAAATGTCATCAAGATATGTAAGTTTAAGTCACCGCATATTAGTAGTTGGCCAGACGAGGAGACAAGACGTTCCAAAAAGGAGGTAAATTCATCTGGGAAAAAGGGGAAAGATAAGGTGATTTTTAATAGATGGCGGTGGACGATAAACTACAATAAGGCGGTTAGGAGGAGAGGTAGACTGAGGAAAGCTGTAATTCCGTATGTTCAAAGGACTTTAAGCAGCATTGTTAAGGAGTTCGACTTTAAGTTTACTTCTGTGAAGTGGGAGGCATGGTGGCCTCATGGTTAGTGTGCTCGACTCCGGATCGAGTGGTCCGGGTTTGGGTCCTGGCTGGGGACATTGTGTTGTGTTCTTGGGCAAGACACTTTGCTCTCACTGTGCCTCTCTCCACCCAGGTGTATAAATGGGTACCGGCAAAATTAATGCTGGGGGTAACCCTGCGATGGACTAGCATCCCATCCAGGGGGGAGTAGAAGTACTCCTAGTCGCTTCATGCTGCAGAAACCGGAGATAAGCACCGGCCTGATGGGCCTTCTAGGCTCATAGCAGACTTTACCTACCTACCTACCTCTGTGAAGATTATGGCCAGACCACCACCAGAACCAGAGGAACAAGGACAGTGAAGGAAAGAGTATCCTTTTGGGCTCATATCATGTGAAGAAAAATCGGAGGATTCATCAGGCTTAAGCGATGTTTCAGTCAGTGATCAATAGTAAATCAACGTGTTCATCTACAGTGTAATCTTTATTTGTAAAGTTTTGTTGTTAATCGATCTGGCGTTGAAGAGGCAAAAATTAAGAGGTGTGGAAGAAGGTGAAAGAAGAGGACATCGATTGACTGGAGCGAAGTTTTTCAGACAGCAAGCAATGCGGGATGCTTTGATTGTAGAACTTTGCATTATGAGTGTGGCTGATGATGGCTTTGATGTTATAATATCGGGAAGAACGTACAACAGATTTTCCACCATGACATTGACGAGTTTTGAGCAATGCGAAACTTTGTAAGTATTGGAAAAGGACAGAAGGTAATGGCGATTTGCACTTGAGACCATAGACTTGTTGACGTGAATAAATTACTCTGTTGGCTGTGGAATTTGCATCGCTGTTACACTTTTGAATATTAAAATAACGACCATGAGATACACATTTCCGGGCCAGAATTGCGATGAATATCCATGCATACAGAAAGATCCATCCAAAAAAGTGAACTGGGTAAGGCAAGAGTAAGTAGACCGTGCTTGGAAACCTTGTAAATCGGAGTGGAGATTTTAAAGTTCTGTTGAATCAATTTACGCTTTTAGGAGCAGCAGGAGTTGAAGTAAAGTAGCCGTAAATACAATGTAATTACTTTGCAAACAGTCAAAATTCTGCAATAAGAGGCTGTTACCATCATGGAGCTGTTTGCAAGCATTTCCAATCTTGAAATCATGTGGACAACTAAGAAAAGCGAGTAAATAACTGGAAGAGTTGCATCACTTGAACAAGAGCAGGCAGCCATAACGGCGCATAGTTCATAAAAACCCATCAAAGAACAAATTTTTCGAGGTCTTAGTTTTCTAAGGGTGTAAGTTTTTGAGGTCTTAGTTTTCTAGCCTAAGGGGTCTTAGTTTTCGAGGTCTCAGTTTTCTAGGGGTCTTAGTTTTCGAGATCTTATGTCTTAAGCCCTGGCCAAACGAGAGCGAGAGTTGACAAGAGTTGAAACTCTTGCTCTCGTTTGGCCAGGAACTCTCATCCGCTATCGGCTACTCTCATAGACTCTTGAGAGCTCTCATCGAATTTGAACCTGGTCAAATTTTTCATGAGAGTTGGCGAGACTTTTGTCTCGTTTGGCCGGGTATGAGAGTTTGAGAGAGAGTTTTGCGGTCAGCAGTCACTGTTTTTTTCCAACGGGCTCAGATAAAAAAAAGTGTGGCGTCGGATTCGAGGACCAAGGATAACACCAAGGCTAAATATATCGGCTGACTAGTCGCCATATTTACATCAGAAAGAGTTTTCCCAGGGTGGTTCCCAGCCTCTCTCTTTAAACTCTCAACAAACTCTCGTCAACTGTCGTTGGGCAACTCTTGATTACTTCCATTGACTCTCATGAGCTCTCCAGAGTTTCAACTGTCATCAACTCTCACTCTCGTTTGGCCAGGGCTTTAGGCCTTACATGTAGGTCTTTTTCAAGAGACCCGTTTGTGGGAGTTTTAAGTCACAACTTAAGCTGTTCTGTTTTTCCAAAAAACTAAGAACAGCTGTTAAAGTGATATCCTTGACAACATAAACGTCGGTATATTTTCAATTCCTGATTTCCTTGAGGAAATCAGTAAAATAACCATACGGATAGGGATTACGTACCATACAACAGAGGAAAGGCTGAAAAGATAAGCGTACCAAACTTCTTCTGCCAACTTTTCACTTACAAGTTTATTCCTTGTAATCAGTCTGAGTAAATCAGATTCAAAGTGAAAGGTACAGTTCACATTGCAACCAGGATGACATTCAGAGTTTTATGCTGTAGAGCCTGGTTTGAAGAAATTTGAATGTACATTGTACAGTGGCCTAGAAAGTTAAAATTCAAAGACCCAATGTTTAGCTTATAATACAGCACTTTCTGATCCTAAGAATATCTGAGTTCCTGATTGATGTTAATTTCTTTGTTTTGTTTCCAGCAATGACTGTGTGTGAGTTGGGAGATCTGGCTGAGGTGTCACAACTTTTATGCCAATGTCTGAAAGAGGAGGACACTCTTAAGCAATGTGCATTGCTGAAAAAGGTACATGTGCTGTTGATAAATGAATATTAATTAATATTCATGTATATTTACATGAAGCTTGAGGTGATGGGTTTGCTACCAACACTTTGTCTTTACATATATACTGATAATGACCATAAATTATACAGTAAATTATAGTATTATATATATTATGGTGGGACTCAGGGTGGGGCTGGCAGCTGCCTTTGACTTTTTCCACTTTTGGGCTTTCCATGATTACCCTAGTATAGAAATCTGTCAATCATTCGAAAACCGTTACGAGGCATGCATGAACACCCAAGGATGTGACTTTTTGTTCGTGGTGATTTTACTGTGAAATATGAATTCAATTTTTTGTATTGTTTATTTGGCTGTTAACTTTTCTTGTGGCAGTACAGAGTTTAAACACTGTTTCTGTTCATTCAGAATCTGTGCATACGCCTTCTGTGTATCATCTCGAGAACATGACCAGTTTTAATATGTTTGTGGAATGCAGAACATTCGCTGTGTCAGCAGCCACTTGACCAGGGAAATGGTATTTTATTCTAGATTTCGACTTTTGTTTACTGATTCTGACACCATCCAGTCCGATGAAGTGAAGGGCTTTGTTTTAGGTTGAAGTAGAGTGTCAATCTTGAAAATACGACTGACGTGTTGGGCTGTTTTCCCAGTTGAGTGTGCTGCAAAATTATATCTTTTAACACAGCAGACAATCATGGTTTTTGTCGCCTCAGAAAGATATTGAACCCTGTATTGAACAGTGGAAATTCTACAGTTTAATTACTATATTTAAATTTCACACCGACAAAAAAGGAGAATTCGATTGCAATCTCTATGCAATTTTGAAGGAAATAAAAACCATGGACTGTTTTTTGACTGCCATCATGAAGTCCCAGAAGGTAAGCCGCTTTTCAAGATATGCTCGACTGTTGAAAGTGTGTTACAAATGAAAATAATATGGAATTTTCCTTGTTTCAATGTTTCTTGGCAGCAGTTACATTGTATTCCTGTAATATCGCTCTGTTTTCTGTTTGTTTGTAAAAAAAGAAGTACTCGGTCTCACTTAGTCAAATTTCGTAACTGGGCGATCATGTAAACTTGGTTCCAGGCTTTGCTGCTAGACCCCCCATCCCCTCCCTCCTGGCTGGGACCCTTAAGAACCCATGCACTGTTAGTCTGTTTGCAAAGAGTATGGTTCTAGGTGTTGTTGGTGGTTTGATGGGGCTACTGATAGTCAACAACTATCAACTGAATTGGAGGTGTCTTAAAGTGGTGGATATTTATCAAGCCACGAAACGGCAAAGTAAATATCCACCACTAGCCAATGACACTGAGGTAAGTAGTTGTTTTAGTTTATTTAGTACTTGAGAAACGAAACCGTTACGGTAAGATGAAAAGAAATTATTCTTAACCTAGTGGACACAGCTCCCATGTCATTTTACTCACTAGCGTGCCATTTTTCCTTATAGCGTGTCATTTCACCCAGCAGCGAACTCTGCACTCTTTAATTGTTAAATAGGACACACTGCTTTGTTTTTAGCGTACAATACACACAAAAGGAAATTTTTAATTAAGCTTGTTGTGTAACACGCTCCTGGCAAACTTGTGTGTCATTTCGCTCTCTGCGTATTGTTTAGCGTGTCATTTTGGCGTGCCCGTGCATTCACCTTTTTCCCTGTTTTCCCGTGGAGGGTCACACATACTGAAACAGTGAGATAATATTGCACAGAAATAGAGATAGGACGCAGCTCTTTACAACCTCTGATTTCATTGGATCCCTCTAGGACGCAGCTCTATTGTTTTTGGAGTTAGGGTCTTATTGTTTCTTTTGCATCGTTCTTTGCGTCCATTCTTTTCTGAACCAATCCCGAGAGCCGTTGTAATAGCTGCGTACTGATCCCAGAAATATTATTTTCACTCATTTATTCCTGCAAAGATTACATTTTTGGCCGCAAATTCCACACGAATTGCTCAGAGGTGAATAGCCAACTGAAGGACATCTGGAGTTTGAGTAACCAATCAGCGCACGTGTTGAATTGTATCCACTGTTCAAGTATATATTACTAATAGTAATTATTAGGTCAAGTAAAGCTATGATCCTCGCAGTTATGGACGCAATTTTAGCAATTGCATAGACAGAAGCCTAAAAAATTCAAGACCTCAACAGGGTTTGAACCTGTGACCTCGTGATACAGGTGTGATGCTCTAACCAACTGAGCTGACATTGGGAGCTGGTCATTATTTTGTGCTGATCATTCTGCAACACTTATTGACAATATAATTATATCATTAGGGATAGCTCTTGTGGAAGCCCTCCTTGGAAGCCCTTGTTACAAGGCAAAGCCAAATTAACTAATCAATGCTAAGTCTCAAACTGAACTTGTTACAGATTGAAACAAACAAGTAAATATGCAATGTAGTTCATTGATGATTTAAACTAGACATTGACAACACATATTTTAAACTTCCTTAAACAGTGTACATGTGCATCTAATAACTACAGTTAGACATAATTATTATACGATTAAACAACTGTATAATAAGTAATGTGGAAGTTAAGTTCACTGCTCCATGCAGATGTCATGTTTCATAGGTCTCTGGTTTCTCATTTTATTTAGGCTGGAACTATTCTTCAAGGTACAGAGTGTGGCATTGAAAGTTTACCACCCAATGGCTTGAAGAAATGTCTGAGATTTTTAGCTGAAGTATTTGTAACATGCAACATAAACAATCCTTCCAGGAAAATTGTAGCAAGGTACTGTAGATGTATTTTGATACTTGCATGTTAACTCATGGGTTGGTTTTTAAAGGACTTTGTCAAAATTTTACTAGTTACATGTATGGTAGTGCTTTACCTGACACTTATAGCATTCTACTCAGTCCAAAGATACATCTATGAGAAAGTATCAAATAAATTTTGAGAATATTTAATGGTTATTGTTGCAGCATCTTTGATAATTTCCCAGAACAGTGGCGTTCAGATGTTCTTAGTATTGTGGTTTTAGACAAGCTAAGCAGTTCAATGGAAATCTTGAATGCGGTAAGTACTATAAAGCTGTCAGTATCAAGATTACCACAACCTGTGATCATTACAGAAAGTGTCAATACTATTTTTGTTTTGTATCCTGTATTTGGGGTTTGGAGTGTTACATGTACATGCACAGATAGGGCATCTGAAATGGCCTTGTTTTAGTTGATGTATGGATTATCCTAAACCAGTTGTTTTTCTTGTTTAATGGTAGGGAAAGGCTCAATCTGTCAGACATGATGTAGACATGATATCAGATATGTTGGAGTTCTTTGCTCAGGGTACGTCTGCAAAAATTTAGTGCAAAGGATTTCAATGCATACAGACTTAAAGCTCTTCACTCAGTAGATTAGCGTCAATTGGGAGCTGTTGGATTGTGCCTTGTTTTCTTGGCATTACCCAGAGATGGCCTTTGCATAGGCAGTCCATCAAAGTGGCAAAATTTGTTGAAGTAAAGCAAAAACTTACATGAATTTCTTTCCCTCTCCAACAGTTACATATACTTGGACTAAAATTGCCAGAAAGCTTGTTGGTTTGATGGTAATATTTTCTAGATTTTCATTTACAGTATGGGGACTGCAAAAGTGAAATGACATGCTTTCCACTGGCAATTGATCTGCAAAATTCTGTCCACCCTCCAACAACAACGATGTGCACAACAGTAAGTTTCTAGGAGGGTTTGCAAAACTGATGAGTTGTCCTAAAATTGAGACAAAACCGGACAGTTTGCAAGGCAGGAATATTTCCATTGTGTTTTTACACGATTTGACACAAGGATGGACTTTCACGAATTGACTGATGTATTGTATGTTCTCTGATGGAAAATTTAATTTTTGAACAAATAATATTAATATAATTACACCATTAAGGGGAGGAGCTCTTAAGGTCTCGGTAAATGAAAACGAGGTGCCCACAGAAAAAAATTCTAATCGCGCGAGTATTTTCGCTACAAAGGCAAGTTATATATCAAATTAAAGCTAAAAGACTAAATTACCTTATAAATGATTTTATTTCATCAAATTTCAAAAGGCGCTTAAAATTTTTTTGCTCTCGAACTCAGAGGTATCGAGTTTACTGCTGAAGCTCCAGCCCTTTCGCATTGTTAATATTCACCCCCTTTTTATTTCATCTGATTGACAGTTAAAAGACCTAAAACAGGTTGTGAGGAAATTTGCATATATTTCATATTAGCGGAATTATTGCATTTCAAACTAAAAAGTCGAATCTTGAGCGCGATTTACGCAAAGAAACTGAAGGGTTAAAAAGCACCTTCAGATTTTCTTTTTCTGCCAAAATAAAATTTAGGACCCACTCATGCCCACTCATGCCCACTCATGCCAAAAAAAAAATTGAGAAGCTTTTTAGTTAAGAGCCCTGCCAAAAGGTTGAATGCATGGATGGCTTTTTGAAGTAACTTTTTCAGTGAAAATCTGACATCGCTTCAATCAGAAGGTGCACATGAAACTTGTCCCAGTCCTCTGCCTTGGGTTTCAGTGAAAACATGTAGAACTCTCAGGAAACAAAAGGAAGAGGCAGTTTTTTCAGGTGATGGGATCCGTCCCATCATTTTTCGTAAACTGTAGCATGGAATAACTATTTGGACGAAAAATGGAACTGATTTTTGAAAAGTGTATCAAAGGAGGGCATTACATGTATGACTTCCCAGGTACAAAACACAGGTCTAAGTCACAGGTCTTTGCTTTACCATTATATAAAGTATCCTAAAGATCCATTAAAGCTAACCTTAAACCTAATTAGGCCTAAAGAATTTGTAAACGGTTAGGGAACGTTTCTGTATTGGTAAAACAATGATCTGTGACCTGGACCTGTGACCTGAGACAAGTGTTTTGTTCATGACATCCTTTTTTATTTGAGAAATATATTTATACAATGTGCATGCGTGTATATATCTGACTGGATTTACAAAGAGCTACCTCCTAATGCTGGGACAATTACTTAGCACTTTCAGACACAGAACAAAGTTCTTGCTTTTCACAGCTACAGTGTACAATGATTCCAGCTAGGATCAAACTCTACTCCCCCCACCAGCCTCAACAATGCCACTTCTAGATTTCACTCATGTCTTACGGCAGACTATACTTTACTGGTCCATGCATGGGGTACCCCCTGGGTTCTGGACCATTTCAAAGTTGTAGCTATTCAGTGTATGCAAAGCCCTGTCACATAAATACTGACTATGATTGACAAAGTCAAAGTCAACTCACTAAAATCTCAGGCTATCCCCTCCCCCCCTCCCCCCCCCCCCCTCACTTTCTCTGTTCACCTGTCTGCTGAACACTGTCTTATGTCAGAAATTTGGCATCAGATTAACAAAACAACCAATAACGCCACACTTGTGTTCAATAATTGATGTTTGCCTTTGGGCAACCTGCGATAAGAAAGGACTAGCCCAAAACGTCATTCCGCTAGCCCCAGGCTATCGGACAGCCTTTTTGTCCCATCATGTAAAAGCCTTTTGCAAACCTGCTGATGATGACTGTTCTTTGAAAGTGATACTGGCAGTATTGGCTTGACTTTAACGTTGTTCTATTCTTTTCTCTTTGTCCAGGGACCAATGTGCTTCTCTGCAGTGGATATCTTGGTAATAGCATAAATAGTAGCATTCATTGAAACTAGGTGAAAATGATCATATTCTTGATAAATAATATCATCATCATCCTTGTTCTCACTGCTGGTGTGCGAATTTCCAAGACCAAATGAAGTGTCAACTTTGAAGGTAGATCCAGACCTGACAAAAAATGTAACAGTTACTTTAATGTGGTACTGCAGTGGCAAGATACGCAAGTCGTAAACTACAGACAATACAAAACGTGGATCATATTATAACTAATGGAATGACATTCACAACACCTAATAACACATGCTATTTACAATCTACGACCAAAGGATTAAACCACTAGACTAAAGTGAAAATGACTAATATACCATTTGACAAGTCATGTATAAAATCAAGCATTAATGTGGTTGCTTGGTAAATAGGTGTAACGTTGTAACTGCTAAGATAGAGACAATAAAACATCACACCAAAAAGGCCCAATGTGTGCAAAGCAGCAAGGATAAAAACAAGTAACACTGATTAAATCTAAAGGAATTATACTAGAATCAAGGAACAAAATGAAGAAAGAGCTGAATCATATGCATATCGGGCCTGCCACACCAGTAGCTGGATGTAAATAGCCAAACTTAGAACTGAGTTATAGTTACAGTAACTGTTAAGTAAAATTCAAATTAGAAAAACTACACTAAGATAATTATGATCTGTTAGAAATCCATTTATTTGTACTGTTACTGTAAAATAAACTTTCTCTAACCTATTGGTTTTACAATTAGGAATATGAAATTTTTCGAGAGCTTCTAAGATTGAAACTACATTTTATTTTGTTTAATTCAGGTAAAAGACTGTGTAGCTTATGGTGCAGATTTTTGCTAATTTCCTTGAACATTTTAACAGTTTGAGCTTGTCTCCGATCAAGTTTCTCTAAACTGGCAATTCTTAAGGCTTTACAGTAGACCATGGTCGGAAAAATAATTCTCATGTATGGCTCGTCTCTGTAGGCTCTCGAGCTTGTCTGATAGAAAGCTTGGGAGCAAATTGTGAAAAACTGAAGAAGCGTTCTTTTGCCTCAACATTTCCGCTCTGTAATTGCTTGAGGAAGTAAAGCCTTGCAGGGACCTCATGGGTGATTTCTGACACGTGGAAGTCCCACTTTAAATCGCTGGAATGTTCAGGCCGAGTAACTTGACATTGTTCACCACCTCAGTCAATAGTTTTCCTGTTGATGACAATTGGATTGAAGTTAACCTCGTTTTTGGCAAAGGACATTCACATCTTCTTATGTTTGCTTTCATTCAGTTGGAACTTGTTCTCATTGGACTTGGTGACCAGGTCGTTGACAGAGAATCATGCTTGCTTGGTTTTTGGCCACTGACTCAGCAATAGTTGTATCGTCCTTATGTCAATGTCACTTGCACTATGTTGTCCATCATTACCATATAAAGAGAAACAGCCAGTGACCTACATTGTAGCTTGGTCCCTTGTGGGACCACTGCAAAAATATCTCCATATTCAGACTTGCTCCAGCTCTAACAGTAGAGCCAGTGCCATCAGTGTGTTTGGTCCAGCAATGAACCATACTGAGTAACGCATGCATGGTGGAGGACTTTGGGATGGACAAATTGGTTGTCACTGATCTTCTTCAACATACCGTAAAGTTCTGATAGTAACGACCTTCAGAAAGTAGCGACCCCCCAAAATTAACGTCTTTCTTTGTGGCCGGTAGTAAATCTCAAAAGTAGCGACCCCCCGAAAGTAGCAACTCCCCCTCCTGACAGTAGCGGGACCAAGTTTTTAAAATTGTATACCGTATACTGGTACCTTTAATTTGTCAATCAATAGTCAAAATTTTAATGTACAATATGTTCGTGCAGTGTCACAAATTGTTCACGATAAGGCACTTTAATTTACAACAAGGGGAAGCTTTATGCCACCATTCATCCTTGACATCAGTTCACTGATGTAGCGCTGTAAGAACTACCGTAAACCGGTATAATTTTGTATTAACAACAGGAGCGTTTCTTCAAATTGAAATAGAAAACTCTATATTAGTTTTCATTGATTAACATGAAAGTGTTACTTCCAATTAAATGACACTGAGATACCGGTACAGGGTACAGACTAAAATGCAGCGGTGTGGCATAGAGTACAATCGTAGCAGGTTAGCTTTCCTCCTCTGAGTCAGTGAAGAACTCAATCTCCTCTATATCAGCTGATTCACTCATGCAGTAGTCCAGTAAACCATCAATATTTATTTCACTGTCCCTGCTACCGGAAATCATAGGTATTAAATTTCACAAATGAACGCATAACTGGTCTCTTGCCATGCTGTACCCACCCATTTTGTAAAAAGCACTCGCCGATCACCAGCAGTCACTTTTCCTGTCACAAAGCACTCTGGATTTGTGGACAAGTGTTAAATTCCTCATTAAATGTAACATTGAGTGGTTGAACCTTGCTCGTTGTGCCTGGAGGTACAAGCCCCAATGTCATCTGGCACTCTTGCGTCAGAATGGTCTTTACCCTCTCTCTTGTTTGAGCTCTATGGGCATCATAGATAAGAAATCTATTGCAGGGTTGACCAAACATGTTTGGCTTCTTCCACATATTTCTGAGCCAGAAGACCATCATTTCGTCGTTGCACTACGCATTGTCTTGGAACTTGACCACGACTCTTGGATCTCACTGTCTCTTTTCTCTGTCTGGAAGTCTGTCCTGTGCCCTTAAAGATCATCAAGGGTTTGATGCGAGGCTCACCATCGGCAAATGTGGGCAATTGCATGGTACACTGTCGCTTATCATGGCCTTCACCTGTCGTCGGAGTCCATACTGACTTTTCTCCTTTTTCTGCATGAGTAGAATTTTGCAGAGGTTTTTGATCCACATTAGCTATATCGCATAATTCCCAAGGACCTACATTTCCTTCTTGGGCACCCTTCAGCTCAGTTGCTTTAACTGTTGCCGTTCTTCTGAGATATCTGTGAAATTGTTGAATAGAGATACGCAGTGTTTCAGACTGTTTCTGTGCAGCATTTGTTGGGTGCTGCAAGCTGATATCATGGAGTGATTTAAAGCAATCAAACCAGTGGTTTGACATTTTTGAATTCCAGTCCAGGATGCAGCTCTGCCATTAACTGTTTGCATCGACTTTGAAACCACCATTCTTTAACCTTGGCACCTTTCCCATGTACATGTAGTTCCTGGAATTGCTAAAATAATTTCTTCTCCATGCCCAGAAAAGCTGCATGCTGACCAGCTCCTCCTTTTTTCGATTTGTATTCTATCCCCCCCCCCCATCCTGAAAGTAGCGACCCCCAAAGACTGCTAATTCCGGAAGTAGCAAGGAGCGCTACCATCGGAACTCTACAGTAGCTGGTCGTTTGTGCACTTTGACAACAAAATCCTCTACAATCATGGATGCAATAGGAGTGATATTGATGGTTCGCATCTGACATGGCAGCCATGTTGGATGGCAAGAACAAAAACCTGTCTCTTGACTGGGAACTAAACTTCTAACATTATGCAAACTCTGCTAAAATAAATTGCCTTGTAGTTCCATCCAACATGGGTGCTGTGTCACGTGGGTGCAAACCAGAAATAGTGTGTAAGTTCTTGTTGATCTCCTTCATCCTTCCAGGATGTTGGAAAACATCCCTCACTAAAGGAGCGGTTCTGTACGTTCCTTACGAGATCGGCTAGGAAATCAGTATTTTCTTTCATTATCCAAGGAGGTAACGGTATACCATCTGGGCCAGATCAGGCCTTCCTTGAATTTAACGATGTCAAACCATTGATGTCAAACAATGAGACATTGTACAGTGAACAATCTGAAAACTAAATTAAGCAATCGTGTAATGCAAACACATTTATTTACATTGCGAGACACCCCTCAAGACACAGTGGTGTTTCACTAATTGTTGAAATCGCATACAGCTAATTGATCATCGTTCTTTTCTTGATGCCTGGCAATCAACTTATCATCTTACACCTAATCATTGGTTTACTCTATATCGGACTCCTTGAAGGGGAATTACCCTGGTCTCTGTCATGCTTGTCCTTGCACAAAAGAAACACCAGTTTCTGAACTCGGTGCTCAAAACACCTTCGCTCTCGGGTTTTGCTTCCCATGTCATCCAGGGGTGAATGTAGCTAAATTCCTTGGTTGCAAAGCAACCTTTAATTGGGCATGTAATCAAAATAATACAGATGGCCTCCAGCCTAACCCCGTTTTTGTTCAAGCTATAATTGCCATGCCTTCTCCAACTGACAAGTAAGGAATCTGAAGATTCCTTGGGGGCCATCAGCTACCTCTGAGTCAGCAAAATTCTGCCCTCAGCTTAGTAGCATCACCCAGCGAAAAAGGAGGCTATTACATCACTGCACCAGAAGTCCTTCAGTAGATGCATCTGACTATGGTCTAGGAACTGCCCTCTTACCGCCCAGCAAACAGCGTAGTGGCAGCAGTCTTCATAAAACCTGATCTCTACATCCCATTGCATTCTGTTCCAAAGGCCTGAACCCAAAAGCCCTCATCTAGGTGGCAAAATGCCTAAATAACATGATGCTTTTCCTACAGCATTACAAGTTTTCTGTGACATACAGAAAAGGTTCATCCTGCCATCCCCTCCGTGCCTGACACCTTTCATGTTGCTCATTTAGGCCCCACCTCACCTACCCTAACTAACACAACTTGTGAACAACTATGCAAGGCCACAACACCTTGCACAGCCTTGCAGCTACTGCAGTATTACATCTCTCACAGTTGGCCACCTACCAAAGAACACTTACCTATCGACTCCAGGCTGTCTGGCACTTCCATGAAGAACTCAGCATGGCTGATGGTGTCATTCTCAAGTCTACCTGTGCCCTCGTTCCTACCTCTCTCTGACCAAGCATGCTGAGCAAAATCCATCAGTCCCACAGAAGAACACGCTTTTATTACAATGGCAAAATTGTTGGTTTTACTTGCACAGAACAATGAACCTATTGTTTTGTGTTTGAGCAGCAACCCATACCAAAAAGGTGTAAAAAATTGTTGTATCAACAATATGCTCTAGACTTTCTACCTATCAGGTGTTTTTTCAAGTGCTAAAAACTCTCTCGTTTAGCTACTGCAAAATGTACCCTGAGCCGATGAAATAACGCGCATGATTAGTATCAGTACAGGCATCAATGGGGTAAGATTAGCCCATTGTATCTCTTAAGCAAGCACCTAATCACAGTAGATCATAACAATGGCATTTACGAATTAGACCGGCTAGTCAAGACTCAATCCACCTAACCTGTGATCAGGCTCTATTTTAGTTTCGCGTGGTACGTAATGTGGAGTTGGCGAAACGAAAAATAGAGCCTGACCAAATTCCTCTTCGAAATTCCTTCTGCCCACTTTTTTTGATTGATTGACATGTCCTTCATCGGCCAATCAAATTTACTTCCATTACACCAATACACGCGTGGACAGCAGATTCACGCTAGTTTGTTTTGACCACAGTTAATTACCGTGGGAGGAATATTATAAACGAATTCGAAAGTTATGTTGGCTTTAATTTGAGAAAAACACATTTAAAGCATGGGGAATGTTTTCGATGACTATATTGCGGCAAAGGCCGGTGTAATTCTTCCTCGGAACTTCACTGAATATGCAATCTTTTAAGCTTGACATCTTAATTAATTTTGTAATTGAGATAACCTAGCATTCTGTCGTTGGACAGTTTGGCAATAGATTTTTAATGAAAAAAAAAAGAAGAGAAATACATTATTCCTTTAACGTGCTTGCCCATGAAGGTTTCTTTGGTGATTTTTTCGGGTAATATCTTCAGTTGCAGTCTATTTCTAGAATTGCGTGCAGTAAAATCATGATAAGTTTGGCCGTTAATTTTTTGATGGAGTACGAACAGTAAGATGGACTCGGGAAGTTTCTTTTATTTTTGTACAATTGGTCTCTCTGGAAACATGCCATTTTAGTTTCTGGAGTGCGAGTTTTAAGTTAAATCAACAGGAAATATTATGAAGGAATCTTGACTCCAAATTGTGCAAACAAACCGTGTCATGTACAGGAAGTAAATAATGCCATTTGATACACAGATATTCAAAACATGCATTCGTGTAACTTGTGATTTTATCAGCATCTCCTCCTGTTGATGTATATGTCCTTTGTCTCATCCAGGAAACCAATATTCATCGGCTTTCATTGCCATTTGAAAGAACCAGCTATTTAGCTTTCAAAACATCAGGGAAGTTTGTGCCAAAGTACTTTCAACCACATGGCCACAGAGCTCGACAACGGAATCGCTAATTTTACTCTTTCCAGAGATTCAAACCCGATTCTGGACAAGTTATGAGATGTTTCAGATGACATATCTCCATTTATACAAATAAAATCAAGTTGCACTGTCCACGGCATTGTAAGAACAAAAGACAGCAAATTTTTTCGTACACTTATGGCGGATTAGTCTCGAGGACTTTGCGAGAGCTCCGCGCAATCACGATGGCATTTTCACTTCCGGCGTTGCAACAGCCAATCAGATCACGAGTTTGGTCAGCCAAAATGTGGCTAACCATCTGGAATTCTTGAGAGACTTTTTGTCAGGCCCAATTTTAAGAGAACATGTGGGTGAAGCTAAAAATGGGCCTGATCGCAGGTTACAATCCACCACAGTGACTATTGTTGAGCTCACCAATCCCACCTGCCCGCCATGGCAAACCCCTGCGTTGTCTCATGGACAATGGCCCTCCATTACATGTATTTTCCAATGAGTACCAGAAATTTGCCCAATCATATGGCTTCAAACTCATACATGTATAAACTTCATCTCCCTACTTGCCCCACAGCAATGGTAAAGCTGAGGCAGCCTGGTGGACAATGCGAAGTCTGCCCTTAAGAAATCCTATGACATTTATCTGGTTCTTCTTAACATCAGAAATACAATTCCCCAAGGGTCCTTCTTCTCACCATCAAAAATTAATAGGCAGATGTACTCACTCTCAGAGGACCTCCTCAAACCTCCACCTACAGATCCTTTGACAGTAAATGAAATAATTTAAAAAATAATTATGAGATCACACTCTGCAACCAAGCCTCCAAAGCCCAATACGACAAGCAGGAACAGTTGACCTCCTCTGATGCCACTACTGTTAGGCTCACCTGTTTATACAAAACCTCAGCCATGTCAAGGGGGAGCCCCTTGGATCTAATGTCAAGTGATCTCCAACTCATCACTAGACTCTTACAGCATTTTATTATAATACACATACTGAGATTTACTCACCAAAAAGGTATGAAATAAATTTTCATTCACAACTGGTATAAGTAGCAGAAAGCCAATCAAATCTCGCGTATTGTAAATTTCATGTATGGAGAAAACTATACGTCCAACCAGGAGCCGCTTATCATGTTTTTTTCGTGTGTGAGCTGCCTGACTGGCAGCGTTTCCCTTTTCAAACAGTTTGCAAATTATACAAATTTGCTCTCCGCACTGTTTTCCGGAGTCGAATTTCTTTAAATAAATGAAAACTTAACCTTTATTACATATTCATTCAATTAAATATAAAAATTTCAGTTCAGAAGGAGTTTACAAATATAAGATTATTTCATAAAAGTAGGTCAGCAGGTGTACAATTTACTTTAAAATCATCTACAACTTCACTTCTAAAAAAGGGCTGGTGCGATCCTCTGATGCTAGTATTTACAGACTTTAAAATTTCGGAAGAAATCCTGGTCCTGAGCCATCTAATGCTGTCACTCTGCGTGACCAGAAGCCACCAGCCTTCACATCCAATCTTGCCTCAGAACTTGTTGTGGCTGATCTTAAGTTCATCACTTCATTGTCCAAAGGCTGGAGATGTGGCTCCACTTGGACATTCTTGCACACTTTGCTGAGTAGAGAGGTTAGTAGATTTCTCACTCCGTCATGGCGTTGAGCCACAAATCCCCCCTTTTTGCATGCAGGGCATGCGCATGGCTTACGTTAAATGGCTCTCCACAAGCACAGGTAGATGGTAGGTCCTGCAGTGGAAAATTGTACCGCAATCGCAGGGAGTCCCTAAATTCTTGCTTATTCAATGTTAATCCCTGGTCTTTGGGGTATGGCATTGGGCCAGGAACTTGCACCTTTGTCTCTGTCTTGCTGTGTGGGACGCAACAGGTCAGGACTGAGGGATGCATCGATGCTCTCGCTTGAGTGTCCACAGGTCTCTCTTTAGTTCCTCCACCAACTGCTCATTAGTATTCATGATTTCACTTTGAAATTTGATAGATTCAACATGTTGTTTGGTGAAAGTTTTTGACGCTGAGTACTGTTGTGGGGCTTCTGTTGTCAAATCAGGTATTCCCAGCCCCCCTTGTGCTGGTGTTAGTGTCACAAGTCCGCTGAATTCATCTGGGAGTGCTTCTGCTTGACCAAATAGGGTGGGGAGAAACATCTCATCAATGACCTGCTGTACAGGGTCTACATTATTCTTTGAATGACTCGATTGTTTGCATACAATAAGTGAATTTAGATTTGTATCCCTTGGTGAATACAATGTACGTGGCATGTGGTTGGCTTTTAGCTATTTCTGCTAGTGTTGAGATTTCCCCCTTCCAACCTTGAACTTTCTCAGCACATCTTTGTACTCCTTAGATCCTATAAGAGCCCCGAGGTGCCTTTTCCCTTCCGTTGTGATATTAACTGCGTCTCCAAAGACCCGTTCTGCTATATCGGCTACATTGTAGCTCTTCACGATCAGCCAACTCTTCGATCCATTGACCAAGTAGCCATATTTCTTTCCTCCCTCCCCCTGCTGAGTCGTCAGCCAGCCAAACTTGTTTAACTTCAGGTATGTGCAATCTCAGGCTTTGTGTCATGATAGACGTGTTGACTGAGTACCAGGGCATAGCTAGTGGGTTGCCCTGAGTAGTACCTTGCTGTGACAAGATCTCTCCACCGCCACAGATGAATAACCTTGAGGGGCTTCGATAGGTGTTGATTACGTACTTAGACATTATTGGGCAAGTTATTTGGTTGTTATGCATAGCTACTGCTCTATTAATTTGATTAAATGTGTTAGTCATGTCTATAAGCAGAATTCCATCTGTTTCTTCCTCATCAAAGACATGGCTCATGCTATGTATGGCAGCCTCGGCTCCCGTGCTGTGGCCTGCGCAAACCTGTAGAGGGCCCGCAGCGGAGTTGATTCCTTCCTCGAAGAAGAGTGCTGTGGTTTTGCCAATGATGCGCCGCAGCACTTCACCCACTCCTATTGGTTGAATTCCTGGGTTCTTATCTAGTGGGATGAGCCTACATGATGTTTAGGCTTCTAGCAGGGACGGATGATAGCATGACTTCAGCAGGTTCCTGGTCATCACTGCAATTTCTTCTCTCAGCAGCTTTCTCTCACTGGCGAAATTCTTAGAACACAGGATTCTGCGGTATAGCTCAGCGTCCATTTCTGACAGTCCAGCGGAGCCCTTGGTTTTCAGCGCTGCATTGTAGCTAGATCATTTGCTCATTGATTAGGTCAAAGATGTTAGGTGGAATTTGATCTATTGGGCTGGTCAGAAGGCAATCCTCTTGTATTTCAGCAGCTGATGGATGTTTTTTTCCAGCTCCTCCAATACTTCTCGTGAGGGCTTGACAAGTGCGGTGCTACTTTCTCGATCCAGAAGCTTGATTGTTGCTGTTATTTTCCCTTGCATAACGAGTCTTTCAAAAATCCTAGATATGTCTTCATTTGATTTGGCTTTTCTTGAGGATACAAACTTTTCTTGTATAAATTGCACTTCTTTCATTAAGAGATTTAGATCTCCCTGTTTCCAGAGAGCTAGTCTGTGTTCAATCGCTGCACTGTGTTCCTTGCTCTTCAATGTGCTTGATGGTTTCTGGAAAATCAGGGATGGAAGCACCATAAATGCTTTTAGTGCAATCGAATTCAGCTCAAGGTTGTAATTGAGCTGTTTTAGCCAGAAAGTCAATTCGTTGATAAACATCTTTCCCGCCCTGCCCGACAGAATGTTGAAAATGTTCTTCTAAAATGCAGAATTTCATCGTAAATGTTGATATCGTTGCTTAGGCTTTGATAACTGATGTTGCCCCACTTTTTCTCCTTCATCTTCGAAGGGAAAATGTCAAAATCTCGCAAATTTGGCTGGTTCTTGCTCACATCGAATTCATTACTTTGTTTTGATTTCGGTGATCCCAGGGGAACAGTTCTCAGTTCTCCTTTCCTCTGTCATGTAAATTTGAGATACTTTACTTCTGTATAAATTTTCTTATGTTTCTCTGTTCGCCATTGCTGTAATTATTTCCAAAACTTCTTGTTGGGTCTCTGTCGCGGGTAATTGAACTTCTGCAGTAAGAAGCTGCAGCTCATCGGCTTCAGGTTGCGATGTTGATTTTCTTTCTGGTCGATTTTCTGTGGTGATATCTTTGTTTTGGCATTTTTCAAAGCTGCAGTTACAACTTGGCGAACACGTCTTCCCAGCCGATTTACATGCCTGGGCAAACAAACACCACAACCTTTCTTTCTAGCACAATACAAAGTTCTTACATGCTTTGTCATTTATGTATGTACTTCCCAAGTCAACTCCGTGTTTCATTTCAAGATGGCAAAGATGTGGAAAACTCGTAAAGGGCATTTCTCTCTTGGCGACAAAGTAAGCAATGTCGAATAATCTCTCCATTTTCTGAGCAACATCTTGAGAAACAGTCCAAAGCACCCCTGGCAGTGGTGCTAAACGCGGGTTCTCCGCAATTTTAATGGCTGCAACTGCTCGGTTATGGCCATTTGATTTCTTGTGGCTTCGAATTGATTCAATTTTGAAGTTTGTAGAACCAGTTACAAACACAGATGAGGAGTCACTCTCTGTAGTCCTGCTGCAGCAAGGTTTGCATCGCATTTTCTCCCCATCGTATTCCAACCAAGGGAAATCTTTTGTCCGGCTCCGGACAAAATTTCTTTTTCCGCTGCTGTCACTGGACTGTGAAGCGTCCTCTTCATCACTTCCTTTCCTTTTTGAGTTGGAGGAATTTGCGGAATGAAAATTTGAGCCAGAGGGCACAAAAAAACCTCTGATATCCATTGAAGATCATCCAAGCGCGAACAATATGGCGGGCACTTTCATTTGTCATTGAAGTGCGTGATGGGAAGACTTGGATCCAGTCTCTTTAGCTGAATGTGGCTTCGCCGTGAAGCTGTTTTCATTCGCGTGAAAGATTACCGGTTCTTCGTTTTTTTTTCTTTCTGCTTGTTAAACATTGCGTCACAATTTTCACAGCACTAAATTTGTCTTTTGCAGTTGACACAAATTTGCCTCCATAATTTAAGTAGCCAATATGGCTTGTAACTGAGGGAATTTCACTAGCCAAAACTGACAATCCAGTGGTATTTGGCTAGTTGACCACCGCCAAGGTCGAGCCCTGAGGACCATAAGCTTTATTAGAAAACGCTATATAGGGGTCTAACTTTTTGTCATTAAACGTTTTTATTTCTTATTATCATAAATTTCTTTGACATGATTTGTATATTTACATGTATATGTTTTATTTTCTATTATTATTATTATTATTATTGCTGCTATATTATTTTTGGAGGGGAGGTTGCCATATTGTGTTCCTGTTACGTCACTCTGTATTCGGAAGTTCCAGATGCATTCACACAGGACGATAAAAAAGCAAACCAAGATGGTTGTGTTCATTATTTATCCATCTCTTATCGTGTAACAGATCTTGACCTGATGAGAAACGCTAAACCAAAGCAGGGATACAACACAGGATGAATGAGTGGGACGTAACAACTTTAATGCGGCAGCAAAGAAAAGAAAATTGTTGCAAAACTAAACTACATAAAGAACCCCGCTCGCATCAGTTAATGTGACAATGCTGCAGTGAAGAAGCTCTCTGGGTAGAATATTTTTGTACATTATATAGCTCATTATATAGCTTACCTGTAACTCCTCTGCTATGCAAAATACATTTAATTGATATTCTTGATACTTTTGCTCATACCCATTTTTCGATTGATCGGCTTGTTGTCAGGTGGCCATTAAATTAAAAGGCTTCTCAAGGTACCTTTTCTTACACCAAGATGGAAAAACCTTTCGCATCACGTGCAAAGAATGCAAATGTAAAAATGATATAACTTAATAATATACAATGTAACTTAGGTATCATTTACAATATATGACCTCCTGAATAATGTGCTATTTACAATCTATGAGCAGAGGATTAAACCACAAGACAAACGAGAAGACGAGTATAATCATTCGAGACATCATGTATTAAATTAAGCATGAATATGGTATGTCAACAAATGTTCGCTGAAAGTGACATCTAACTGCTAAGATTGAGACAATAGAACATGCTGTAAAGCCCTAAGGAAATGAGCACCTGCAAACCAGCAAGGGATAACAAAACTGATGATATCTAAAGGAGAAATACTATAATCAAAGAATAAAGGAATAAGTCATCTAGAAATATCTGTTCCAATATGCCTGGAGGTCAAGACCTTAGACAAACGATTTAAATGAACTTGGAGCTTGAACAAAACTCTTGTAAATGCCTAAATTCACAGCTAAGTAACACTATACGTGACACAATGAGACACTGTACACTCAATGAACTGAAAACTAAATTAAGCAATAAACTACCACAAACACATTTGCATTTACAATATTGTGATTCTGATTATCATAAAAGATGGTATGCAATGGCTACACTTTTCTGCGATGGAACATGCTCTAAAATGGCTTTGCGGAGAGATAAATGTATCAATAAATATTGTAAACAAGTCGCTTCCCTCTATTTGTTCTTTAGTTAAGAACTGTTATTTGCTTTTCAGTTGTTCAATATCTTAGCATGTGCTTGAACAAGAAATGGAAAGATGCAAGGTTTGTGTGGTTAAGGACTATGTGGAGGTTCTAAATGTTTTCAATATTTGGATCAGTTTTTTGGTTTGTTTATCAAGGGTCAGTTTGTTTGTGAAGTTTTCTCCTATCTTCTCTAATCCCCTTTTATGTGTCCCACCCCTATCCCTCCCTATGTTCCATTCTGTATGAGGAACTAGTTATAGCATCAGGGGAGCTCTGTCAGCAACGACTGCATGTGATGCCAGTGTAGAACATTTTCATGACTTGTTTAGTGTCTTTCCATCTGAAACCTATGTTACAGGTTAAATTAATTTTGATTTCAGGTCAAAACACGTTTAACCTACCCCTGTAGATTGATTTGTACTTTCGTTGTGTTTGGTATTCATTACCATAAATATAATTATGGCAGATTAAAAATTAATACTGTGTCTAATAATAAAAACAGTTGCACCTGAATTATTTTGATTCTCTTTTTTTATTTTTCCTAGTTTTATTGAAACTCTGGTTTTAGTCTGAATTAGAGAGGTTGAAGGGGTGGGTCAGACCCGTGCAAGGTGCATCCCCGAGTTAGGTGGGAGTCGCTTTTGAGAGAGGAAAATCGGAGTACTCAGTCAGAGAAAAATCTTTGTGATCAGGTTGAGATTGGCTGACGCTCAGCCCACTTACAGAGGTGGGAGGCATGGTTGTCATGACCACTTTGCCAGCCTGACTCCCCGAGTTGGCATAGTGGAAATTTATCTTATGTCACTAAGCGGCCATGCATGCTGGTCAAAGACAATAGAGTTCATACCCTGAGCCTCCAGTTGATGTGTTTGGAAGTGTGTTCAGAGCCGGGGTGCAAACAAAAGTTTTCAGTCCCTCAGGACTCAAAATTGTTGCCATGTTAAAAAGGCCCATAAAATAAGACCATCATGAAAACAGCTGACTCTCCTTTTTTAAGAGGCACTCAAAATGCAAAGTGTCTGTACATTTAATTTGAGCAGATGGCATTTTGGGTGAAGTACTCATTAAGCTTTATCTTATCTTACACTTCTTTTTAGATCTGAGTCATCTCCCACTCTTCAAACAGCTTTCATGTGGGACTGTTTGGTTACAATCAAGACCATTATTGCTTTTCTACAAAAATTAAGCTTACAAAAAAATCTGTGTTGCAAATTAGACCAGCTGAACCTGTCACAGATGGAAAATACACCTGTTCCAGCAGATTTCAAAAACCAAATTTGTAGTAACCACCATGAAGATACAAAACCTTTGAAGGATATCATGATGGAAATGCTATCTGACCTTTGTGCAGTGATGTTTGATGGTACAGTACTTCTTTTTAGCTTGCTGTGCTGTGTAATTAAGAAAGTCATTACAACTGGAAAGTCACAGTGTAGTAACAATTTCAGAGAAGTGTTTTGTCCAGGAAAAAGACAGACAGGAAGTTTAAGCTTTTCCAAAGCTTTTACATGTTTTTTGTACTCAATTGGACAAAGTAGTTTTGAATATTCTTTAGTCATGTCTGGTAAATATCCAGTACTCTAATACTATCAGGTTAATATAGATTTACTTTTCACTCATGAAGCCCTTATTTGTGGTTTTAATGTTACTTGTACTTGACTTAACATAATTTTGCTCTTGACTTGAAGATCAGTTCTTCCCAGACTGTCGAATCACAGCAGGAATGGCCATCCTTGTTGTTCTGAAAGTCTTGTGCCCTGGAGATGCCTTTGTCCCTACAGTATGTACCATTACTTTGTGACCATGTTAGCCTCCCTGGCTAGTAGAAATCCTTACTAGCTAGGATACTGAGTAGGACCCTAGTAAGGTGCTGATAAAATCATGTTTAGAGTACTTTTTAGGATCCTATTGTAACATCTCCATTGTACCATTCTACTTACTATAGGATCCCAGAAGATTGTAAAGGATCTCTCTTTACGCTATCCAGGATTTTGTTTTAATTTATAAGTATCCTATCCAAAAACCTGCTTTGGATACCCGCCTCTGTTTCCAAAACAAGAGAACGGATTTCATATCAGATTTGCTGGTTCTTTTTCACTTTGTATAAAATTATTATATCACGGTTATGAAACACAAGGTACATCATGAAACATTTCAAGAACTTGACTTTCACATTGAAATTAACAGAACAAAAACTAAAAAATTAATAGTGGTGACGTATATGGTACAAGCAATGATAGTTAAATTTTTGATACCAAATTCATGTCACAGCTGTTCAAAAAGAAGAGGAGGATTTTCTAGGAAAAATCTGTAGGGATGCATATACCGGTAGTGTAATGGACATATATCACTAATGGACTGCATCCCAGCGCTGCATTCTCGAATCCCAGCATGCAAGTTCCAAAGTTCACTCAGCTTTCCCTCCAAAAAACGAGCACCAGCTCTACTTGAGACAAGTTGTGTGCAACAGGATAGGATTCTTGACACCCATACTGCAATAATTATTAACAGTTACTGTAGAAGCCATAGAAAATAAATGTAACTTTCAGTTTGCCTTATCTATCAGATGCCCTGCCTGGAAAGAGGGGTCCTGATATCCTGAGATATAAAATAACCAAATAACAAATTTGTTGTTATAGCTTCCGACTAGGTTAATTATGGGAGCTTTTCCGATACATTGTAAATAAGATGAAAACACAGGGTACCGATATGTTTCACTTTACAGCAAAATAGCCACTGTCAGACTTTTTTGAGGGGAATGAAAAAACATTCTTTTAAACTTTTGCAGTCATATATTAAAATGTGATGTTGATTTGCCATATCAGGTTGGAAAGTTGATATTTCCATCTCATGTTAAGCCTGGAGAGACAATTCAATCTTTTTCGGATGATCCCAAGATAATGTCTATTTTTCAAACATCTAAAGGTAAGCACCATCATTTTTACATAAGACAAAGAAAAACTTTGAATTTTTTCTTTACTCCACAGCAAAAGGCACAGCATAACAGAATGGGAAAATAATCAGCTACATATCTAGTACATTATAGAAAAATGCAAAGCAAAGGTCTCAAGGGCAAGGTTCATCTAGAGTGCCTTGAACATTCGGCTCTCGACTCCTTAGAGGACCACTATTTTTAATGAAAGTGCCTTGATGGTTGATGGTGAGGGACTGGGGTTTCCAATTAACCTTGCTGTTGACGGCATAAGTGTTTTCCTTTCCAAAAAGAACAGAACTCATTCATTACAAAAAAAACCAAAGAAACCAAGTCCTATTATAAGCGTGCACGCACATACACACAGGAACGAAGGAATCAGCAAACTAATTAAACAAACAAACAAACTACATTCTATGCAAACACAAGGATGCAACAATACATTCTTGTTAGAAATGGGCATAAATGGACTGCATCCTTCACCGTAATGCAAGGGTTCATTAAGTGAAACACCACTTACTACAGTAAGTCTTGCACTATATTGTATCCCAACAGTGATTCTAGTAAACTATACATCACGGTTAGGTCGGTGTAAGCGGATCCAGGTCAATAGGATCTCTGGATGAACCATGAGAGGGTGGCTGTTGATGATTGCTTCTGAACAATTCATTGTCAAGGGCTTAATCATGTTCTCACTTGTAACAGAGTACATGTAAGATAGAACCCACGGAATGAATGTGCCGCACGTAATATTGGGGTCACCATGGACGATAAGATTAATTTCGAGAAACAGGTGGCATCCATCTTTAAGTCCTCCTTTTATCATATAAGAAACATTGCTCGCATTAGAAGATTCCTCTCTGAGGAAAGCACAAAGGCCCTGGTCCATGCATTTGTTACATGCAGGTTGGATAACTGCAAGTCGCTTCTCTGTGGCTTGCCGAAGAATCAGATTGAAAAGCTTCAATGTGTTCAGAACTGTGCTGCTTGTCTAGTGGTAAATGCACGACGACATGATCACATAACACCTCTACTTAGAGATCTTCATTGGCTGCCAGTGGAACAGCGACTTATTTTTAAAATTTTACTTTTTACCTTCAAAGCTCTAAACGGTTTAGCTCCTTCTTATTTGAATGACTTGGTTAAGTTTTATGTCCCTGAACGTAATCTCAGGTCATCTTTTCAGAAACTGTTAGCAGTACCTTTTTCTAAGACAAAATCATATGGTGACAGAGCTTTTTCCATTTGCGCACCAAAGCACCTCCTGTCCCGACATGTTTTAAGATATCGCTTCTAAATTTTCAGTTCTAATAGATGATTGTACTACCCCAAATACGCTGTGAGGAATTTTTCGTTTGTCATCGGAGACTGATTTTATGGCACTTTTTCTGCCCAAATTAAGTATGAGATGAGAGTTTCGACTTTGGTGCTTTATATTTTCTTAAATTCTAAACATATCAAAAATTCCATGCACAGCATTGGAGTGCATTCATTTGTGACTAAGATGCAACAAAGTGCAGTTATTTTTGCAATAAAGTGAAGGGATAGGCGCTTCTGCAGCAGACTCGGTCGTTCTGAGTTTGAGGCCTCAAAGCTAAAAGGCAATATTAAATACCAAAAAACTAAAACTTCATTCAAATAATTCAATCTATAAGCTTTAATATCTGATATATAGTTTGACCCTATACAAAAAATAGCGGTGCGACAATTTCATTTCTCTGTGGACACCTCATTTTCCTTTACCAAGGCCTTAAATATCAAATTAAAGAACTTATATTAAACTACAAAACAAGTTATAAAGGTCTTTATACAATTTTCAAATTAAAAACGAGATTGCATTAAGCCGGTCTATTTCATAATGTCGCAATTTTCAAAGAATTTCAGAATTTCCCTGGGTCACTGATTAACCTCGTGTTATTACTTATTGAGTTCTACGATGTTATAGCTTTATAAGCTGAAGAGTTTTTAACCATGTCAGTCTTAATTTTAGGGAGTGTTAGTCATTTTGTGTCGTACGTTATATTTTGATGAGCTCCTTATAAATACTGATAATAAAGGTATCGGAAAATAACCATAATGCCCTTTGTGAGCGAACATCAGTAGTTTGTCTTTGTACATGGTTTCCAGTGATCTCCACCTTGTCATGGCCATGACTTCTTTGCTAGGTGTGTACCAATCTCAATTAAGAATTATTTTTACAGCCCTAACTTGCATTGATTCTAAGTTAGAAAATTTGGTTTTGCCAAACATACCCCAAATTAAGATTCCATATGTTACAGATGGTGGGGTAAAAACCTATTCTGGCTTGCCTGGAAAGAAAGTGTAAGGATTTCAGTAAATTCAGTTTTTGAGAAGAAGATTTAATCAGTTCAATTAAATGCCTGTCCCACTTTAGTTGGTTGTCCATTTCAACACCGAGACTTCTATTAGAGGTTACTTCATTGATGAGATGGTCTCGTAGCAGTATGGTTTGCTTGGGTCCATTGAACTGCTTCTGTCTCAGCAACTTGAACGTAGTCTTTCTGGGATGGGCACCAGCTGCAGGTGTACAATTTGGCAAGGACTCTGTCAAGGGTAAATACCATCATATCATAGGAAGGGCCAGGACATAAAGAGTGGTATTGTCCTCGTACATGTGTATTTTGGCGTCACCATCATCATCCACAGTTAGGTCTGGCATGATCATCGTGAAGAATAGTTTCTAGGACTTTACGTCTGTTGCATAGCAGCCTCTTCTGGTTCTTCTGAATGTAAGCTGTCCTCCATGTAAAAGTTCCTCCTCAAACATCACAGTGCTCGAAATTCACTTTTGGGTCTGGTCTTCCAGAGGACTAGTAGGGTTAAAATTTACTGGTCCATCAGCAAAACTACTGGTCACTCTAGTAATTTTCGTTTTTTAAAGACGTATGTCATTTGTGCTTGCCAAGTGAATAAATGAAACTGCAATGAAATAAACGCAACCATCAGTGAATTACAGTACGATTTCACAGTTTTGGCTGCAAAAATAGATGTATAAATAATTATAGCGTTACTATCATGGCCATTGCTATCTTAGGCTTAGATTATGGATCCTTTAAGCAAGGCCTTCACATTCTTTGTCAGGTTTGGTTTCAATGCAAAACTGCTCTTGCAGCTGTGAACTCCTCAGGATTTGGACCATTGAGGCAAATGTTCATGAGCATGTCAACAGTGCCAACATCGAGTGAGTTTCGATACTCTGACTTGAGTCTCCCCATACAAGAGAAGCCCCTTTCACAGCAACATGAGGATACTGCCACTGCCAGTCAAATCTCAATCACCATCAACACACGAGAGAGATTGCAATCATCTGGATGCACCTTTGTGAACACTTCTACCCAGAACTCAGCAGGACTTAAACTTGTTTTATGCCAGGTCTAAGTCAAAACCATTGCTGCTGAGGACGTCCTGAAAGTGCTGGGCCACAGTAACCAATTCTTGTTCTCCGTACAAACCTAGATCAATTCTATCCCTTGGCCAAGACGTCTGATTACTGATAACACCACAAGGTTTTAGTATTGGGGAACTCAAGTCTTGGAATCTTGAGGCCAGAAATTGCTTAGCATCACTGATGATTACTCCTTTGCTTTGCTCAAACATTCTGTCATATGTGTTGTTCCTTGAAAGACCGACCCCTTTGAACATGGTTCCATCTCCAACTTCTTCTTGAAAGCCAGATGTCTTCCAGATCGTCTTTGCATGTTCTCTAAGGTCTGGCTAGCTTCCTCAGTTTCAGCTTTCACCTGTCAAATAGGGATAAAATGCTTCTGAAAAGTAAGTGAGATCCTCGATATTTCCTCTAGAATGTCCCACATCAAATGAAGGTGAAACTGGAATTTGTAAGCTTTCTTGCCAAGTTCCTTCCCTGCCCTTCAATTTCTGCCGAAGCATCTCTAGCTTCTGCTGTCTGCTCAAAGTGAGAAACGATTGCTGGAGGGTTCTTCTGCAACAGAACCGGGAAGGCACGCAGCAAATGGAGAACCCAGCAAGCTCCACTGGCCTTAGTTGGCTTTCCCACCTTTATTTCCATTGCCTTTGCCAATTCTTGCAATTATCTTAAAGCCTTCGGGGAGTAGTACTTGAAATGTTTCCAACAGCCATTTAAAAGTTCCTTGATGCTCATCATGCTTTTGTTTGACTTCAAAGTGTCACTGAATGCCACTTCTAAATTATGGGCTACACAGTGAATCCCAATCAGTTGAAGTGCATCCTGTTTTATTAGCGAAATTACACCACCATTCTTACCCATCATTACAGATGTGCCATCAGTGCCTGTGCTTATTAATTTCTGCATCCACTGTGGGTCAATGGTATCCATAGTAGACTTGATTGCCTTTAAAATTCCTGGTGCCTTGGAACTTTCAACCTCTTCCAGCCGAACATACATTGTTTTTGGAGCCCCACCCGATACAAATCCATCAGCCATAATAGATATAAACTTAGCAGCACGTAAAGAATCTTGGAGATCTGCCTTGAAAGTATGAGAGATGTGTTTGCAAAACTCTTTACAAGCGAGATCATTTATTTATGTGTTTCCAAGGGACAAACCATTCTTTCTTTGCAATGAACACAACTGTGGGAAGATAGAAAACCAAAGTTTTAAATACACTAAATAATATGCTGTGTTAAAAAGAAATTCCATTTTCTTAAACGTTTCTTCATCAAGTCTGGTCAATGGAGAAGGAATAGGTCTTTCCTCCCTTGGCCTCATGCTTGCACGTTTCGCTGCTGAGCTCATCGCATGCCCTTCACTTGCCTCATGTGCTTTTATGCTGTCCGTTTGGAAATTTTTTTCCCGATCTTCAGGGAGTATTGCATATTCTTGCTATTCGGAAATTCTCTACAAAACTCAGCCATTTGTATTTATCCTTTCATGACTCCTGGAACTTGCGTGTTTTTTTGTTTGGGGCAGGTGTTTCAGATATTGTGTTAATTTCTTTATCATCTGATGATTGCTTTCCTCCAAAGAAAGAGTACAGTGAGCCTTGCACTTGTTTCTGCTTTGACATACTTTTGCTCACGGTTTAATTCACCAAAGGATAATACGTGAAGATACAATCACAATCAGACCTCGAAACGAAAGGCCATCATATTGTATCCCACAGTGCATTTTGTTTCAAGTAGAACCCAGACTAATTCGGCAAGAGAATGCCTAGCACGTTATGGCTGTTCCTTTGGCAATTCTTCCTTTGTTCAGTTCTAGGCTTTTAGCACTTGTTGGTGCGATACAAAAGAAATTACGTGTATTTCTCAGAAAGTGATAACTTTGCTCGTCCAGAAGACTAGTGGAGAAGAAAAATACTCGTTTTCAGATTTTTACTAGTCTTGGACAAGTGGACAACTGTTAAGTTCGAGCATTGCATCATGATCGGCTGTTTCATAGCCAACTTGGCGGCACTTTTAAATTTGATAAGGTCGTAGTTAAAACAGATCCAAGCAGGGGCATGTTCATTTGGTATGCTTCCAGACATCAATTCAGGTCTCTCTCAGGCCACCAAAAGAAAGGAAGGAAATCTCTTTGTTCCTCGGGTACATGAACTTGGTGGAATATACGTGTACCTCCAGTATCTCCAATGAAAGGGTGCAATTCTTGGCAAAGTCTTGGAAGCACGCCCACCAGGTTATTCGTGTGATCTGGGCCCTGAATTAACTGGTCATTGAGAGAGGTGCCACCAAATCTTGAGTGAAAACTACCCTGATCTTCTCAGCTTGTTTGGATGATATATACCGTGGTGAGGTATGTACATTTACTAGACGTTCCTGATATCAAGTGAAGCTATGATCCTCACAGTTATGAACGCAATTTTAGCAATTGCATACCAGGACTTCAACGGGGTTTGAACCTGTGACCTCGCGATGCTGGTGCGATGCTCTGAGCTATGAAACCACTGATGTTGGGGGCTGGTCATGTGTGGGTTCAAATGTTCCTGTGATGAATGATCAACGAATTAATTGATTTATGAAATGAATCAGATATTAAACTTCGGATATGCAATCAAGTGAAGGTATGATCCTCGCAGATATATGAACGCAATTTTAGCAATTGCGTGGAGAAGCCTGAAGAATTCAGGACTTCAATGGGGATTGAACCTGTGCCGTCACAATGCCGGTGCGGCACTCTAACCAATTGAGCTATGAAGCCACTGATCTTGGGAGGTGGTCATTTCTGGGTTCAAGTGTTCGCGTGATGAATTATCAACGGACGAAATGACACTGGTATATGAAATGAATCATATATTGAACTGCATATATGCAATCAAGTAAATTAGCTATGATCCTTCCAGTTATGAACGCAATTTTAGCAATTGCGTATAGAAGCCTGAAAAATTCATGACTTCAACGGGGTTTGAACCCGAGACCTCACAATGCTGCTGTGACGCTCTAACCAACTGAGCTACATGTATGAAGCCACTGATCTTGGGTGCTAGTCATTCAAGAGTAATTTTGTTGAGAATATAATAAATAAAAAATCGTATGAACCTGCTCGTGCATTTCGTGATTTATAGTCACTCGTGATGTTTTGAAAGTTCTCATCACTCGTGCCCATAAATCACGAAATGCACTCACGTTCATACGATTTCCTATACTTATTATTATTATTATTATTATTATTATTATTATTATTATTTCGTTCATTCACACGATATGTTGTTAACGTGGTTTGTATTATTATTATTATTATTATTTATTTAATTTAGATGAAGGAAGCATAGAAAATATTGTCAGCTGTAGAAACTGAAACCTTCAAGATCTGATTGCAATGAAGTGAGACGAAAATCAAAGTGGTAATTTACGTTCAGGATTATGAAACACCAACCAAATCAAGAAATGGGAAAACATTGGAGGCATTAGAACATTTTAGTTGTCTTAGAGGTTGAATTGTTGGCACAAAAAGGTTTTCAAGGGGAGGAAAGTAACGCCATTGACAGCTAACCACAAGCTGAAAAAAGATGCAAGTTGAACATCAAGAGAAAATAACAGAGCTTCCCTCTCTGCTGTGGAATCGATACTTTTCCAACGCTTGGAAACCTAGGGATATAAGCAGAGACATCTCTGGGTTCCATCATAAGGAAAGAGTTACATTGGGAAAAGTTCAGTTCTGTACATGTTAGAAAGGCACCATGTAGTTAGCATTGGCTCCTGCTCTACCTATCTGACTAGCTGATCATCATCGTAGTTTTATGCAGATAAAGGATATGAGTTTCATAAAATTAACAACAGTAAATAAAGGTCATTTTACATATTAAATAGGAGATGTCATGGGTTTTATTTAAAACTTGGAAATAACATCCAAGAAATGCAAGGCCATGATGATTTGCACATTTTTAATGCGCTGGAGCTTTGAAATTAGTAGTGTTGTGAACATTCAAGCACTGGTGTGCATGCTGATTGCACAAGAAATACTGGGAAAAATTGAACGACTTGGACAATTGATAGACAATTAAAGGGCCAAAGATGGTCCAACTGTTTGTGCAGTAAGGATGTTCAATGCAGCAAGGAGGATGACCATAAGGGATCCCCAATAAAGAGTTAATAAATTGGACTTATATATAGCTACATGTAGAGCGCAATTCCCATAAAATGCCCAACTGCGCCTTACAGATAGAATATCAAATACTAAAACATAATTAAAGAAAAGATATAAAAATGCTTACTTAAAAAGGAATGTCTTAAGCTTAAATTTAAAACAGGAAAGACTTGTCGTCTATCTAATGTCGTGTGGTAGGGGGTTCCATAACCTAGGAGCAGCGAACATAAAGGCACGCTTACCAAGAAGTTTAAATGATTTGATCAAAGGGTATTGGATAAGAGTATTATCAGCAGAGATACATAGATTATAACATGAAGGAGTTTTGAAAGAAACAAGACATACAAGATAGGGGTGGGGGGACCATATTATGTAAAATCTCAAAAGTAATGAAAATAATTTTCAAGTCAATACACTGTTTAACAGGCCACCAATGTAAATCTCGTAAAACGTGCACTTCTAAACGTGCACACACATTTTGAATGTGCTGGAACTCAGGAAACAGACTATTTGGTAAGCCGTAAAAAAAGGCTATTGCAATAATCGATCCCACTAGTTATGAAGGCGTGAAGCAGAATCTCCGTTGACGACTTGGACGAGATTTCCTAGTATGGCGAATGTTGGAGAAGTAGAAAAAGATCGAGGCACATGTTTTTCTGATGTGAGTTCTCATCGTTAAATTGGAGTCAAACCAAGCACGGAGATCATGCGCAACAGTCAAATGAGACTTCCGTCAACTGTTGATGTGTTCCACTCGAGTCTAAAAACGCCAGACGTGCTGTCAACTGAAACTGGCTGGGATCTGATAGAAAAATAAGATGCAAACCATGAGACAACAGAGGCCTTAAGACCAAAATCATCGTGAAGTATGCGTAGAAGAAGCACGTGGTCAACAGTGTCAAACGCAGCACTGATATGGTGGAGGGTTCAGGGTGGAGTTGTGATAGCTGACAAGCCCATCAAGATCTTCCTTCCAGAGGATGCCTCAAAAGATCTGATTCAAACAGCTCATGAATGATCTGCTTGAATGATGTTATGGTAATGATGATGATGATGATGATGATGATGATAGTCTTGATAGCACAAAGCTGTCTAAATGATCTGAGTACGGACTTACAAGGTTGCTTACTGAAGTTAAGTTGGCAAGCAACCACACAGTGATCACACAAATAGGAATCAGCAGTGGATGAGCATAGGAAATTATTGTCCGATGATCATGTTGATGAGTAGGAAATTTGATGTGTTGATCCAAGGCCGTAGACTCAAGCAGATCCACAAACTTAGCAGACTCATGGTGTTCCAGGCAATCAAGATAAAAGTTAAAATCTCCCATGGTCATCAAGTTGTACGGGGGAAGAACAATTGACTCAAGTAAAATAGCAAATTCATTAAGAAAGACTTGAGATGTAACAGTTTGAACTTCAGAATAAGGCGGTCACAACAAGAAACATGACAATAACCTTTGAAAAATGCCATGAAAGTAATACATTTTATAATTGTTGTCACTTTGAGGGAACGTTTTATTAATAAAGGTATACTCAATGTTGACTTTTATTTTCTTTACAGATAGTGTGAATTTTTCTCACCTGTGTCTCTGTCGTGGTGTGCTTTCCATGGTGCCACTCCAGGCTTTGACTCAAGATACTGAGGTATCAATAAAAATTAATGTTTTTTTTTTCATCATTGTTTCTTGGCATAATCAGGATAATTTTGAAGTCTGAAATATATTATTTTGTATTTAAATCAGGACACTTTTTTAATTGAGAATATCCTTGCTTTTTATCTTACTCTTACTGTTTATGACTTTCTTTCATAACAGTTCATTTTAAATGCCCAAGGGAACCTTGGAACTCTGATGTTTGATGCATTGTTCCCAGATTTGTGTTCACTATGTGATGGGTAGGTGGTGTGCTTGGTTTTCTTGTGTAGCTTGTCATGACATCCTCTGTTCAATGCTTTGGAATCCAGCAACGATTGAAACGATACAAATTCCATTTGACTTTTAGCATGTTAAAAAGCTTAATGTAGGAATTCTCTTTTTTGTAAAGTGAAAGTAATTTTTGGGAGACCACAGTTTTACTGAGGATTTGATACTTTATTTTTAGCCTGAAGGAATCCAGCTCATGTCTTCTTGCTTTTCGAACCCTTACTCTTTGGGCTCATCAAGCTAGGTAAGGTGTACTACCCCTCACCTCCTGACACCTCTACTGCTACCTTTACAAGGTCATTGACAACAATACTTTGACTTTCACCACTTCCAACTCCAATACAATAAGTGGCACTTTCTACCTCTACCATTTATTCGTTTTGTGGTTGGTGTAAATACTATTGCTTTAAATGCTTACTGCTATTACCTGGAGTGTGTCTGCAAACGTCCGTGGGACTGATACTGTGACTGTGAAAGAAGCGACTCGTACTACAATAAATGTGGTTGCCACAATGCCTAGGACTCCAGGTGTGACCACCACCAATATCTGATTGGAACAACCATTTATGTGAATTTTGGTTACGATGTGTTTAGAATGATATCTTGTTCACTTACGTTTAGGCAGATAGCTGCAAGTAGACAATGTCAAGCTTCTTGGATGAAAGAAATATTGCATGGAACATCACCAGTTGCTACTAGGCTCCTTAATTATGTGTGGACTAACTGGGATCATCCTGTAGAGGTATGCAGAACCCATGAAAAAAATTATGTATTGACTGTCTTATGGCTTTACCAAAATGCAATTATGTGTAGATGATCTGTAGACCAACTTAGGTGAAACCTAACTGAAGTATACAGCTTTCAATTGCTTTGTTTATTATCTGGCTGTGCTATTTTATTCTTTGTCTTGATCACTATCAATTTCTATGCGTGAATTTTAGCTCTTGGTTATGACATCATACGACCATCCGTCCGTACAATCAACTTTTTATGTAAGCCAATATGTGAAATGTCGCACTGCTGGAACCCAGCATGCTGCATTTGACTCTGCGTTTAGTAAAACGACGAAGATATTTTTTAACACAACCAAACAAGAGGCTAAGTATTTTTTTTAAATGTGTTGGAGGACGGAGAAAGAAGGGAAAGAGAGAGGAAAAAAATAAGTAATCAGACAACAAGTTAGTGTTGCTCAATTTGAAAGAGGGCGACTGAGAGCTCGAGAAAACAGGCGAAAGTGACTAATAACGAGAGAGACCGCAAAATAAGACAACATTATAGTGATCAGCACAAGAAAACATGCTGAATAATGGTGACGAAAAACGGCGAAAAAAGCAAGAAAGAGCATGGGAAAATAGAGTAACATATAGTTACCAGCAGGCTGCACTGGTCGCTGTAATAAATAATCACGGCGCCCGCTGAATTCCGGTGATGTCACTTTCGATTTTGTGCAACCAAAAGTACAATAATAAAACTGAACGTAGAAAAAATCCCCCAAAATGTTTGTCGCTGATCGTAACTTTTTATATTCTATATTCACGGTTCAAAATTAATGTTGTTTTCATGTCGTAAATATGTTATTCTCGAGCGACCGTCCTGGAAACTTCCTTCTGCTCTTTCTAAAAACTGTGTATCAATTTACTTTTGCATCAATATTTGTTTTTGCATAAATCAAGCTAACAAAATCTTTACCTTGCTGAGTTCGCATTTGTTAGCGTTAATAGTATTTTCGTTCCAATGCTTCTGTTTTACGAAGGGGTATATGTTTGAGGTCACCCATCCATATACTAACCCCATCGGACAGGGTAAAAAACTTAAGTAAATTTTAGTATTACAAAGCTGCTCGGAGGGCACGCTTCAACTTGTGGTGAAAGAAGTTGTGAGTGAGCTTAAAAATTATCAACATGTCAGCCCAGAAACCAATGTTTCTCACTTCCCATTTATTTTCTTCAATCTCTCTGGGTTCAGTACTTTGCTAGTAACCACATGTCTTCTCAGGCTATTTACCCCAGACTTCTACCATGGCACTACGTATGCAATACCAAAACAATATCGTGCACTGTTAGAACTACATACTACGCAAGGACAACTTGAATCTCCTGGAAGACAACACACAGCTCAGTTGACATTTTATATGGAATAAATCGCTGTGTTACGTCACTACCACACATAAGCAATGCGTGTTTATTTTTTCTAAAGAGGACAGGAATTTCTTCTTTCTGACAAATGATTAATTAATAGGCCGGTAGCCGCAGGGACATCCACTTAACTCCCCACGGGCCGGATACCTTTCTTGCTAACCTTGGGACTTGCTAAGTTACTTGAGAGTCCATGAAGGCGCACTTCCCTCTCGTCAATCACAATCCAGCTTCCACAAGTTGTTTCAAGACTACTCCTAGATTTTTTAAGTGATCTTTATCATCAGAACCTATTACCAGGATGTCATTTACTCGGACAATTTCAGTGCATTGGACGACTTGCACTGCAGACCAGACTCCATATGAAGGGTTATTGTACTGAAACAGCTCTTTGTACATGTCAGTGGGGGTGTATTGTTTAGATTCATTTTTTAGCTGTAGCTGTTGATAGACTTAACTCGTATCTAATTTTGTAAATTGCTCTCCCATCACCTAGGTTAGCTAACAAATCCTCCACTTTTGGTATGGGGTAGCTATCCACTGAAGCGTGGTTTGACTGTTGTCCTATAATCACTGTACATGCAAATGGAGTTGTACATACACAATCATTCCTTCTTGCTGTAATCTCTTGAGCTCTTGATCTTTTCCTTCAGAGCATATGGCACTGGTGCTTTCCAGAATCTTGGCACTGCATCTACTTCCATGTGAATTTTGGCCTTTGGCTGGTTGAAAGTTCCGAAGCCTTCTTCAAGCATTTCTGAATCCTGAATGATCAATTTCTTGAGCTTACTGTAGATTCAGTTTGATTTCCATCCATTCTCATTTTGAACACTTTCTTCCAGTTCAGCCCGACATCTTTCAACCAATCTCTTTCCAAATCGGGCCAGACCTTTCCTTAACCAATGCTGACGGCACCCACAGTTCCCCGAACTTAAAAGAATTCACCAGTGTATGATCGCAATTTTATTAGAGCAGGTGTCATTTTGAGTTTCTTGTGTTCCAAATTCCCTTGAGTGCTTTTCTAGAACATTTCCTCATTAATAAGCTCATGATAGAAGCTGCCCAAATGTCGACTACCGTGCTTGTTCAAATTTAATCTCACTTAATATGACTCTTTATCCTTGGTAGCGATGTGAAACATCATAAATCCCTCTGTAGTGTCTTCTTGCTCAACAGTTGATGTTAGATCCTTTCACCATGGAGATTGTTTACTTAACCAAACTTTCGGAGAAGTGGTCTCCAGTTCGATCCTCGGTGACTTCAACGTCTGTTTCCTCTTTCCTCTGATCCGTGTACCTATAGCTTTAAATATCCGTAAAACGGAGCACTGACAGAGGGAGGGGGTAAAGGGCGCACCGTCGTCTTCCATTGATACCAGCCTCGTAGCTGAAGGAACTACCGACGTTAAATAAAGTGACTTTACCTTTTACCTTTACCTTTAACAACCCCTTATGATCTCTTCCAACTGAAAGCTGAATTATTTTCCTAGGCTGGTGAGAGCGGCTATTTAATTTTATGAGGTAAAAAATAGTCCACTTTCGAGGATATAAATGAATTTTCACAATGTTAACCGGCTCAAGGAAAGTTTTAACCATTGCTTTCCCGGTTTAAACTAGTTCCTTATTAGCTTACACGTTTCCCTCCACACAAGATGAGTAACGCCACTCGTTTCTTCCCACGATAGGTGACTTCTTTCGCTGTGAAATAATGCTCCAGACATCTCTGTGTGCTTAATCCAATTGTCATTTTCCTGGAATTCCTCCAGTTAAGGACATAAGGACATATTATCGTCTTCGCCAAAATGTAAAACACTCTTTTCTTTTCATAAGAATGTTGTTTTGAATATTCTAATTTTTCTGTCGATTTTAGGCTGAAAATTTTCTTGTATTATTCTTAAGGGGGTGGCACTTAACGGCAGAAAGGCAATGGTTTCTACGGAACCTTTTCTGTCAAGAGCCCTACAAAAAGGTTGCGTGGATGGTTCTTTGAAGGAACCTTTTTCCAATGGAAATCTGACATCACTTCAGTCATAAGGCGTATGTGCCTTATATGTCCTCTGCCATGCGTTTCAGTAAACAAACATGTAAAAAAGAAAGGAAGAGGCGCTTTTTTTTAACCGGATTGGAACCGCCCCACCATTTTTCGTAAGCGGTAGCATGGAATTTCTATTTAGAAAAAAAAATGCAACTGATGTTTTGAAAAGTGAATCAAAGGGGGGCCTTATGACGTCATAAGGTATTTCAGAAATAATTTTTTCAAAATCTATGCTTCATATTTTGTGTTTGAAAGTTCTCATACTGATGAGTTTAAAAATTGTGAAAAAAGTAGTTAACTCGCAGAGTTTTCAGGCATTTCCTGTTTTGGTCAAGTGATTTACCAAATATAGTTCTGAGTCGAACCAGACAAAGAAATGTTAAATAAAATACACTTGGTAAAAAAGGGTAACTGAAGAGTTAAAGGGACTCGAGAAATGACTATTTGTAGGGGTCCATAGCAATGGTTTGGTAGTTAAGAGCCACCCCCCTTAAACTAGTGTAATCATTGATTAGTAAAGTGCGTTTGATGTCTAGTAAATTGATATTTTTTATTGCATTGATTGCGCAGAAATATTCCTGGAGAGCGTGTCTGTTTCCTACAAAACACACCCCTACACAGCTTCCTGATGTTCCGATAAGTAGCTTTGTCATATTTGCAAGTGATACTTCGAATAAATCAATTGTGATCTTTGTGCTGAATTGCACATTTCTTGTCAAACACAATAACACTTGTAAGCACAGATGTATTCTTTTTTCGCGAGTTGTTAGTAAACACGCACGATACTACTTGATAATGGCGGCCCCTGAAATCAACGTCACTTTCGATTTCGCGATTTACTTGTGCAGCCAAAAGTACGTAGCAAAAATCTCCCAAAATGTTTTTCGCTGATGGTAACTTTTTATATTTGCGGAAAAAAACGTTTTCGGTTGGTTTGGTTGATCAACTTTTTCAACCGGCATCAAACTAAGTTGAAACGGTTGAAAAAACATTGGCAGCGACCGCTATCGTTTACGCGGGCCATTTAAAGTCTGCCGCGGGCTCCTGGCGTGTTGCTTTCCCTCAACTTGTCAACGCTGAGACGTCTGGTAATATCTATTACCAGGAGATACCGCGTTTCATCCGAAAATGGTTGGAAAAGTCTTCTATTGGGAAACTTCAACCACTTCAACCGAAACCGGGTGCAGTTAAAACGGTTGATCTCAATAGAACACGACCTTAATTAATGTACTTGAAAGGCTTGAACTGCTGGGACTCGTAGGGATAGACATTTTTTCCAACTAAATAGTTTTGTATCGTGATGTCACGCAAGGTGACAATTTGGAAATTCAAAATTTTCGAAACGAAAGACGTCACGGAACTGGATTTTGCAAAAAGATTTATTTCTAGGTCATCTTCAACCTCCTTTAGATAAAAATTCAGAAGAACTTGCGATATTGATTTTAGAATTTGATGACGTCACTGTGAAAAATATCTATTGTTTTCTTTCTTGTCTCGATTGGGTTTCACAAGGAGGTCTAGTTGGGGGTCCAGTTTGGGTGTCCACGTTTTGTACCGTCCTTAGCTGCTGAAGACCGTTCAGTTCCACGCACGAATTGTCGTTTAATTACCGCAAGCATAATTAAGCATCTGCCTTTCCTTCGGCAGCATTTCTACCATTTAGGTAAACTAGTTATGCAATTCGGTGGGAGGCGCGGTGGCCTCATGGTTAGTGCGCTCGACTCCGGATCGAGTGGTCCGGGTTCGGGGCCTGGCAGGGGACATTGTGTTGTGTTCTTGGGCAAGACACTTTACTCTCACGGTGCCTCTCTCCACCCAGGTGTATAAATGGGTACCGGCGTAATGCTGGGGGTAACCCTGCGATGGACTAGCATCCCATCCAGGGGGGAGTACAAATACTCCTAGTCGCTTCATGCTACAGAAACCGGAGATAAGCGCCGGCCTGATGAGCCTTCTGGCTCGTAAGCGGAGACTTTACCTTTACCTTAGTTATGCAATTAGGACGTTTTTCTTCATTTCAACGCTTATGAAAACAGAGGCAAAAATAAAATTATTCATTCAGTCCTTAAGATTAAATTCATAGCAGCGCCTTAGAACAGAAGTTCAATGAATCCCTTAACAACTTGGTCCTTCCATGTTATCCAATGAGATTTTCTTAGCGACTTTTACAGCGTCTTCCGCGGGGTATGCACCATGTTGAGTGAATCACGGGCCAATTTGCTGATGCTCTTACAAATTGTTGCTGATCAAAGAAACGAAGGCTCATCAGAGAAAAGTTAGTTCGGCACAGCTAATCGTTTACACTGCATACTTTATCCGAGCTGGGCTAAATTTTCAGGATCGCGTACCAATTTTATCCGCGCTCGGACTACCTCTCGACTTGTTCCGAGTACAGCTGAAATTTTGGTCCGGCACAGATGGGACAATGTGATTTACACGTCTAAGTTATGCGTGCCGAACCAATTTTTTTGGTACGCGTACGTTTTTTATCCGAGCCGTGCCAGAAAATTTGTAAATAGTGCTTAAAAAGCGAGCAAAGAATATTGGTCTTTTTACTCTGCGCTTAAATAGTAAACTACCATGAGAGTCAAACACTGCAGAGTGTAGGTATTTTGCTGTAGTGTTTTCCCTGAAGTCTGTTCATGGTAGCTGAGTTTGACATCAACAATGCTGCCTTCCAGAGTCTTCTGGGCAAATTACTTTAATATAATGATGATTCATTTAAATACTTTCCAGGTATCTTAAGATTCCATAAAAAGAAGAAGGAAATAACCAAAAATTCAGTATAATTACGAAACAAGCAACAATAATAATGCTACAATAAACTTGATATTGATGCGCAATAATAAGAATGAATATTAAATGAAAGTTCAAATTTGCGCCCAAGAGGAGAACCAAACGTTTCGAGGGTACTCCCTCTTCATCAGTGGTTTAAAAGCAACAGAAAAATGCGCGTGCAACGTAACGTTCAAATAAAAACAAAAAAACGCAACGTTTACACCACGCGCTGACTTTATATGAAACCGAAGTCCACATTAAGACCACCAGGTTGTAGGGTGCGGTGTCTGAAGATCATCCTAGCCTCAAAACTACGTCTGTGGAATCCCTGAAACCCGTTTCCTCTCACGTTACCATTTTTGAAAGGTAACCTTTTCCTTTTTTCTGTCTTTTGCTGTTCGGGAGCCGCGGGTGTGGGGACGGTAGCTGGGGTAGATACATGTGGATAGCATAATTAGTTGGAGTGGTGTTAATGTTTTATCGTGTAAGTTAAGTGTGTAAATAAACATTGTAAACGAAGAGTAGTTTTAGCATGGCGAGTGTCATGTAGGTAAGTACGTTCATAGTATGTTAGGTATGCGATGTAAGTTATTGTGTTAAAAGTAATGGAAGTGAAGTATAGTTACAAAAAAAAATGTTTGTTAAAAAAAAGTGAAGATGATTTTAAAAAGATGGTGATTATAAAACAAGGAGCAATAATAATCACAATACTAATGTTCGCAAGTTAGATTACTTCATTGTTATTGCACTCGGGCTTATCAGTGACATAACGCTTGAGCTTGTAAACAAAGTTTTGATTGTAATGGAGAAATTTAAGCCTATGTTATTTTGTACTTCTTATGTCTTTGAATTTATGCGTCATTCGTAGTAAAACGTGTTTGTTCAAGAATTGTTATCCGCCAAGACACAATAATAATCAAACAAGTGTAGTTTTGTTGATGAAGAAATTGCTCAATTTTAGAATACTCGCAAAAAGATAAGTCTAAACCTTTGGAGAATGAATCGAACGTTTTTTTTACATGTATTTCACTAGAAAGGAAGAACTTAGCACTCAAAACGAAAATAATTGTCCTCCTAGGTTATGCATCCAAATTGCAACATTGGCCGTATTTATACTAGAGGACGTCTAAGACGTCTTAGACGACTAGTATAAATACGGGAAATTATAAGGTGGACGCATTAAACGTCAGACGAATTAAACGTCTCAAGTTAAGTGCGTCTAAACGACGTACTTAACAGACGTCTTAGTCGTCTCAGAAGTCTAAGCCGTCTAGTATAAAGACGAGACGTACTAAACTGGGACGCACGTATCAATGAATTGTACACAGTCTCTTTGGTGATTGACTCTCATTATCTTTTGAAGAAAATTGTGAATTTGATTTCTAGCCGTCGAAGTTAAGTGCGTCCCGTATTTATATTAGTCGCACTTACGGCCAGACGTTTAATGCGTCTGGACGTCTTAGACGTCCTATAGTATAAATGCGACCGATATCATTGTAATACCCCAGGTTCAGCGATTTTTATCGACAAATGTTTGATATGAATACCAATAAATAAATTCTTCACACCTAGGGAGCTTATTTCAGGGACTTCCTGCACTCTAACTTTTACTTGAGAAATGCCAGTCATCCATCCACTACCACTGTTCTTTGTTTTGCAGGGGGTTCGATACCAAACCAAAATGATCTTCGAACATGTAGTAAATACGCACCTCATTGTGGCAGAATTTGGTGAGTATCTTAAGTTTTTCATCATTTAGTTTATTAATTTAGATTCACAGTAATTTAATTTACAATTTAGAGCTTTCTTAACCAACCAATTATTAAGAGTAATTACTTTGGTGCTGTGAAAGTTAGTCAATGAAAACAGATTTAGGCGGGCCATGCCAATAGCGAAAATTGGGAATCAGATGCCCACAGGTGGGAGACCTGTGTGGAGTCCTCCAAGTTTTTTAGTTTCAGTTTCACCTAGTCATCATTAGAATTGTTTCTCATCTACCCGTAACAAAGACAATATATAGCGAATATTGGGATCTATTTTGGATAAAGGTTTTGCTTTAATTTATGCAAAGGTCTGACCTTGATCTACCACGATTTGATTTAATACAAATAAATCCATCCCTGGAATTAATACAAGAAATGGTACTTGAACTTCTAAGTTTGCTTCATTGTTCAACCACAGTCGGTTACGTTTCCTTTCTTATAATTTACATTCTACAGCAGATTATTTTCTAAAGGATCTCACAGCATCTCTTCTGAAAGTGGGCTGGCATGTGAGGGGCAAATATGGCCCCCTTGGCTGCATGGCATCAGTTTTGGGAGCCACAAAGATGCTTCTTTGGTTTCCGAATATTCCACAAGATGTTTTTCCTTTGATGAAAGATAGAGGCCTGGTCCCTCATGTAAGTCAACTGAATTCTGAGTCAACTTTATTCTGTAGAGGTTTCTTTAAGGGAAATGAATGACCGGTCAACGGCAAAAAGCGGTGCTGTTCAAGCGGCTTGGAAAGGGAATGGATAAGAGGAAGTTTGTGCCGGGTAGTATGCAGAGGTTGCTTCTTCATGGGACATCAAGAACAACAGTAACAACTTTAAACTGCAAGACTGTAATAAAGACCCACACAGTGAAGTTTATGTATAAAAGCTGTTTGGAGTTCAGTCTTTAACCTATTAAAAAAAATTTTCTTCAATGTTTAGGTCATGGATTTTTTAGATAAGATGACAAATTCCCATAAACAAGAAATCATGGAATCTGGGAAAGACGTACAAGAATGGCTTAAGGTTTGGATTACATCACATCACAACCCTTTTATAGCCTAATCAAATATTTCTTTTGATTTATTTTATTGTTTAACTTTGTGTAGATTTGGGTGATTCCATTGCTTTACCAACTTCAACATGGTTGCATACGAATGAGGGAGCACTTGGCTCAGGTTAGAAAACAATGTAAAGTAATAGAAATATAAACCAAAAATAAAGTCGCTATTTCTAGTTAAACTTGTTAACCAAAGCCAATTATTCTTTTGTCAGTTTGCTGATTTTGAGACCGAGACATTTAACTTAGACGTGGAAATTTCAGTTTATCTGCTTTGCAGATCCTTTGAACAGATATGTTTGCTAGAAATAATCTGCTAGTTAATGTACGTTACGCACTCTCAATCTTTTGCATAATCTCACTACATGAGCATAAAATTGCATTTGCATTTGTGGTGGGCGTTATATTGAAAACTTTCGAATGCTGATACTGCCACAAGGGGTTTTTTACCCTAATAACATTTTACTGCAGTCTTTGAATGCCGGAAGCCAAGCAGTAAAAATGATCAAAATGTTTCTCTTTTGTGATTGCAATAACCCCAATTTCAGCTCTAAGACTTTTACTGTTAAAAGGCGATTGATATTTGGAACTTTAAGGGAAATTTGGTGTTGTCCTTCATAAAGGGGATGCAATCTGCTCATGCTGCAATCATAGGAATGAGTGAAATATTATCTCTAGCTATCAGACACTTATACTTGATGAAATAGTTGCAAGTGCACTGTACAAATACTAAAGTGCACTAATAGTGAACAGTTGCACAGGATGAACAAACGAACCGAACAGAGGTAATTTTTTAAGCAGTCTGAGGGTCTGTCAGCAGCTAGAAACCGAAGAATGTACAAAAACAAAATGACAAATTGGATTTTCAATTGTGAAAGCTATGGCTGCCAAAACTTAATTTTCCAAGTCAACCCTGGATTGGCTCATAGTATGGATAGCTGGTTGGTGATGGAAGAGCTGTACGCATAACTAAAGAATGACGACTTTCTCATTGATCTAGTTGTAAAGTTGCCGAGAAAATTGGTATAAATAAAGGCACCATGATTCACATTTTAAAAGTCATAGACCACATTGCCTAAATATGAATGAGGATATTAGGTAAGCCTACTAGGTACATCTTTCTCTCCTTGAGAAACCTTGGGTCGTGAAGACATTTTACTGTTTGTCAGTTTTTTTTAAACTTCTAATTCGGGGTTTGAGATTGAGAAGAAGCCATAAAAAGGACACTTCGTGATGTACAGAGCATTGATCTATCACAGGGAATGCATCTGGATGCATCTCCTCCACCTTTTAGCAGTTCTAATTTTCATCAAAGTCAAATATAGCAAAAGAGGATAATGGTCATCCATCTGATCAAATGATGTGCGCTTGATAAGTTCAATTAATAGGTATTCAGCACGTCTGTGTGTTGAGGTGGTGTACCTAAACTACCTGTGCAACCACAGGCAAACCACTCTATGTGTCCGTGGTTTAATATATGTTTATATGAAACGAACTCGGAGAATCTATGAGGGTTATGAATACAGCTCTGAAAATTGCACATCTAAACCACATCTCGGTCTAAATATCCCAATAAAGTTAAATGAAACTTTAATCGACTCCTGTATGATGTTTTTCGCCTTATTAGGCCGTCTAAAGCGTCTTCTAGCGAAATTACTTTTGGCCGGTGACGGTTAAGACAAGAGAGGGAGACAAGGCTTGCAACTTAGCGGCCGTCAGCCGCGACCTCCTCCACTTCAAACTGGAATTAACGCAAAAATACTGAAAATCTCACCTGAATGGCGACGGATCTTGATAGATGAGTTTTTTCTCTATCTCTTCGCCGAATTTGAGCTTCATCCCTCCAACAGTTTCCTAGAAAATCGATGCTGAAGTCACAAACACAGCTTTCTCAATATGATCGGTGCCAAACTCAGCGACCAAAGGAATTCAAGTAATTCAGGCCGTTTCAAATCTACCAATCAGGATTTGAACCGCGGTGGGCTGCGGGCCACATAGAGTGGTCTGCCTGTGGTGCTACTAATTTTTCTGTATCTTTGAACTCTCAAACAAACTGTTATTTTTGTTATTTTGCAGTATTGTCTCCCAAAGTTGCTGAAATGTTACCCGGAAAGTCTGCAATATCTAGTAGAGCATCTTCAAGACAACAGTGGTAAGAGTGTTCATTCAGAGCTGCATAAGTAATTGCTTACTAGAGCACACCGCTAGACATTCTGGAAGCCGGTTATCATTGACAGTCATTAACTGAAGATGTGGGAAAAGGAACTTTGTTAGCATTACTTTTTGTCTCTCAGTAGTTGGACGGAGAGCATAGAGCTTTGTTGAGAGAATTGATTGCTTTTTGATCTCGTAGACATTTTTGAGGAAGTCCGTGTTGGTATTTAATATAAAAGGCAATGAACATTTTCCATTGTCTAACCAGATATTTCTTTACGTCCAGGAATGAGCGTACATTAGATGCATCCCCCAATTTTGATATCCAATACGATGAAGAGTCTCGTTAAGGCTGCGAATTTGCTCCCTTATTCCAAAAACGTGTTATTTTTAGGCTAGGGTAAATTTAGTTGTTTACAAATGTTCTTTACTTAAGTTCAGGAGAGTTTTGGGGGATACTTTGGGACGTTGAATGTTTGCATTTGTTGACACCAGTAATGTTGATACGTGTGGGGGAGAAGAGAAAGAGTACACTTTGTGGTACTTATCAACTGAATATCAGCATGCATCAAATTTAATACTGACATGCATTTCTGGACATATCTGTTGATTCTCGATGCATAAGTTAACATTCGGACTTTTCTCTGTGAGTGTTTTTAAAGACCGATGTAAGAGACTGACAAATTGTAGGACTTCATGTGCTGTGCAAGGTCTTTTTAACTTGTAATATTGTTCCAGACGTAACTAGAAATCTTGGGACCCTCATTACATGTTTAAAGACAGCCCGATCCTCAGGATTAATAAGTTTTGAAAAGAAAAGCCTTGCAGATTTGACTATGGAAAGCTCGTCCCTGTGGTGTGGTGTTGTTCCGGTGGAACTAATGAGGAAAGCACTGTGTCACTTAGATGATCAGGTAAGACCACCCAGTTCACAATTCACAAACGTTATTAAACCTACGAGGTCAACTATTTCCTAAGCTGTATTATCAACCTTTCGTAATGTTAAGCTTTCTCCTTTGGAAAAACGCAGCTGAGGTACACGTTTCTTATCACTTCTTTTTCCGTACGTTTACCGGGGAGATTGAACATACCTCAAGGCACATCATGTGATCAGTGGAGGAAAACTAAAGCAAATATAGGATTACACACGTTTGGCACAAATTTTACATGTTTAGTTTTTGCAGTTATGGCGGGTAAAGGTCAGTTACTCGATGTTTGAGCCAATCATGTTAGCTCTATGTCATCTGCATTCCATCTTTCCTGAGTACAGAAAGTTCAAAGATATATCAAATATATCTGCCCTGCTAATTGCCTTTCTCGCAGTCGGAAACTGAATTGCCAAAGGCGCAGCGAGGGATACGTTTTTTCCAAATACTGGCCGTGTGGCAGGCACTGATATTTCAACAGAATTAACTATCAAAGTGTACGTGCCTTGAAGTGGTATATATTCCCGTGCAATCCGTCTGAGTGGCCCGCACATGGACAGAGAAAAGCTTCAAGTATTTCTCTGTCCTTGTGAGAACCCGTTTCCATATCTCGGGCTAACATGGAGGGCTAGGTTGTTCGAGAGCCGACTAACTTAATCCAGTATTATCGTGAACTTTGGTTTCATTTTTTCAACTTTAAGGTGAAGGTTTCTTCTGCTTATTTTCGTTTGTCAAGATTGACTTCCTCTTATGTAAATTTTTGCCGAATATCAGCGCTGAACAACATTTGGGGGTAGAGAAATAAACTCCTCGGTTAATTTTTAATCTGGAGTTAGCACTAAATGGCTTTTGAACAACCAGGCCCAGATCTATTGCTTGGGAATATATAGCACTTTAAGTTACACTGATAATTAAATCTGTTGAGTACTGAAAGTTGTTGACCATTTTGAAAACTCTGCTTGTGCAGATTCGCCTTGCTGCCCTTGGATTGCTCTGCGAATCTCCTAGATCAACTGAATCAATCAGCGAGTTAGACTTACAGCTCTTAAAGATATTTGTTCCCGCTAACATGAATAATCAGTCGCCCTCCTTCCGGCAACAGGCTGCAGCGCAGGTGAAAAAGGTAAGCAGTTTTTTCATACAGAATTACTACTTCACACGTCGTTTTACTAATCTAGTTTCTCTAAAAGGATCTTTAATTATACCGAGGACCGTGCACTAAAAAACGATAAGAACTTTTGAAGAATTTAACACATAACAACAAACTTAAGGTGGTTCCCTAGCTTTGCATCGCGGAACCCTACTGCGCATAATTTATTGCGCCATTGGCGCGCGCATTATCTCGTGCACATTGATAAAATGGCGGATTTTCATTGACGCTAAGCTAAATCTGTCAAGGAATGGCTATTTTCTCCTAAACGAGCATGGTCAGACCCTCCCCAACCCCCCTTTTTAATGGTGTTATGTACTCAGAATAGGTACACGGAAAACGTATTTTAAGGGGACAAAAAGTTGGATAGTAGAAGTTGTAGTATTTAGATAAAATGACGTGACACTGCATTTGAGCACTCAGACACTGAGTGTGATGTTGCGGTCTAATTTTCTTACATCACTTTGCTGAAAGATTTTAGCCCGGACAAACAAGTAGGCTCAAGTTTTCAGTAATATTCAGTTGCTTTTGCTATCTAAGAACATTTTTTCCGGTTGATCTAGTTTCGCACGCTTCTTGCGGAATTCGGTAAAAAAGACTTAGAATAAAGGACATGCAGCACGAAAACAAGCACGGTGACCCCATCTTTTTATCGCATTTTTTCAATGTTCTCTGCATGAATATGAATTGTGCCAAGTTTGACAAAAATCTGGATAGGACGTCATTTTCAAGGGAATTACCTTAACTGAAGGAAGGAAGAAAGAGAGAGGAAGATCTAAAGGATTGTTGGCCAGGGAGTATTTGAACTTTGAGCGTTAAATGTTCGGAAGCGGCTTCTTACAAACTGAATAGTGCTCAGTTCAATAAAATTAACAACCCAGCTTTAATTTTTTTTACATTTCAATTGTTATAAACAGAATCTAAATTTGTTAGTATTTTTCATTCAAAGTTCTTCCTGCGATTGAAGGAGTGCATCAGGATATGTGGCAAAAATACAAAGCACGGAAAAAACATTCACGAGAAGCCCTTTATTGATCACCAACTTGCTGTTTACAAGGTAGTTATTTGTTTTTATTTGTTAAAATTTAATTTAGAGAGGACGACATAATTAACAAAAACAACATGCTGACACCGCCTTCTTGTTTCCTTGGACAAGAAGCTTTGCTTTTCATTGGCTCTCTCTCCACCGTGGGCCCAATTTTTCAAAGCCGATTTACACTAATCCGCGATTAAATACCGACCAAATCCTGTCAAAAAGCGGTTACAATTCTAGGTTGAGGGAAAATAAATGTCTACATCAATATTGAAGTCTACCAAATTTTGTGGAAACCTTTATTGATCAGAAAATAAACTGCCATTTAAGTTTCCAGTAATCTTGGATTGACTTCATGGTGCTTTGAACAACTAGACTGTGATGTATAAATAGGTACCGCTGAAGGTCACTCTGCGATACACTAGCCTCTTGTCTCAGTCGCTTCATGTCACCTGAAATTGAGATAAGCCTGGCCGAGTGAATGATACAATAACAGCTCGTTTGCGATTCACCTTTATTTTGTGTAAGCTTTAAGGACGTTCGCGCCAAAATCTTCCTACGGTGAGATTTTCTTCATTTCTCGCCTAGAGTTAGGTCATAAAGTACTTACTCCAAAAATGAAAAAAAAAAGGGGGTCATCGACTTTGTTTCGGAGAAAATGGCAGTGGAAAAATGCCTTAATTTCGAGAAATCGGTCATAATAGCGAGATGTAGACTCATCTGCTCATCCATCGAAAATCATAAAAATAAACTGTTGGAGTGAAAGTTTCCGTGCATAGGTTTTTAGGAGTGAGATTTTGTGATAATTGTATGCCGCTAGGGATGTGGTAAACAGTAGAGTTCATCCTCGACGAGCGTTTTCGTAAGCTCTATCGTTGCAACCACTACCGGAATTCGATGGCACGAGGAAGGAAAATGTTAAAAAAAGATAACTTCTTACGGTGAGAATTTTTTCATTTCATCTTATTTTGTAGATAGCAAGTAAAGTAAGTGATTCATGATTAAAAAAATAGGGGTCACCGATGATCTGAACGAGTAAAATCGATGTGATTTTGCAAAGCTCTTGGAAAAGTTCGTTTGTCACGCTTTTGCGTGACCTGTCGGGCAAGGACTGGAACCCAAGAGAGGATCGATCGTTGAAGAGATGAAAGGTTTTTACCGAAAAAAAAAACCTTTCTCGAGCATAGCAACGAAATTTTAAGCAGGGGTCATCTTCATTTGGTTGGTGTTTTGTATAATATCTCTCCATTGCCGTCATGCTCATCCTCTGGAGTGTGTTTTTTTGTGAAATTCAATGGCTGATTGTTTCCACGCAGGTCCGCAATATTCAAGCGGACGAGGACGAAAATACTGCTCAATTTTCACGAAAGTAAAGGAAAAGAACTTTAAAAACGTGCATTCACTTTGAACTTAAGTTCGTAGGGTAATAAAAACATTAAAAAGAAACAGCCCCATTAAATTTACGCAACGGTTCGTCCTCGAGTTTTCCAAACTTTCAGCCACTAGTCTACTCGATCAGCTACCTTTTCCAGAGCTTTTTCATCCTCCCGCTCACTTCTCTTTGAAGTTTCATGATGCTTCGGAAATAAATTTGCCATTCTTCTGCCGGCCTGGAATTTTTTCCTCGGCGTTTTTGTCGCCATGTTATTTTAACTGATGCTTGAAAAATCTGCGTGAAAGTCAAGTAGACTAGTGCACGCCTAATAAAACCTCGCGAATATCAGTCGTGCAGTAGTCTACTTGACTTTCATAAATATTTTAAATCAATTTTGACTGATCACGATCTTCTCTGATCTAACGCTGTGCAAGACTTACCGTCCACGGTTTTTGCAAAGGTTTTAAAACCTCAACTTCACTAATGCTCGAAGTAATGCGTGACATATTACAGTCGCGTTACCTGCGCAGTAACGTTGCGCACAAACAATTAGCGCGAACGTCCTTAATTCTGTGCAAGAACTTGCATCTGGGAACCAATAAAATGGACATCTGTAGCTTGCTACAATGATGCATCACTTAAGATTGCCTTTTGTGTTGTTGAATTACATCCACTCGCTTTTTGGCTGTTAATTGTCGGCATGGTCTCCTTTTCCACTGATTTTTATAAAATAATTAGGATAGTTCGCATACTCTCATTGGTCAATAGCTGTGTTTAGATGAGAGTATGGAACACTGCTGTGACATCACACGAATTTTGATTGGTTATGTATTGTCAGACGCGCGTTTTGATTGGTTGGTAGGAAATATTAGCGTGTGTCAAGAAAATCTGTTTCAATCAAGTAGTAAAACAACCAGCATTTCCATTCATTTGTTGAATTAACTTTGAGAAATATTTTAGAAAAGCAGTAGAGGACTTTTTTCCGTATTTCCATAGTCAACAGTTACGCAAGCGCGAGACGCAGTCGAGGGTTTGCATAACTGTCTCGACTACTACCAACTCCCCCTCGTGTTTAGATGAGGCTATGGAAACACGGAAAACGTCCTCTATTGCTCAAAAAGTCCATCAGCGTCAGTAACGTTGTGCTGTTGGTAATAATGTAAATTCTGCAGATTTTGAGGTTGCTGTTATATAAAAGAGATTAAAATTTGTGTGGAGTTTTCAGAGAGAAAAAGCAAAAGCTAGCTAGCCCAGAAAATGTTTGTTTAATGTTGTACGCCTCGAAGATAAACTCGAAATACAAATACACCTTGGCACCACAAGCAACGTTTTCATAAAAGCATCTCAATGAAACTTCAGTGCTAAGTGTCATTCAGGTTAAGACTCTGCTACTGACAATATTTCGAAAAGTGGACAAATTCCCCAACCCACCCCCCCCCCCCCCTGCCCGCTAATAGACCAATTTCGATATATTAAATTTCAGTCCGAAGCAAAAGGCATCAGCTCGAGGCTCTGGGGAATAAATATAAGGATTTGTATGAGTTTATTCCCCAGAGCCTCGAGATGATGCTTTTGTTTCGGACTGAATTTTAATATATCGAAATTGGTCTATTAACCATGACATGTAGCTGATGCCGGCGCTGGAAATAGAAAACGCCCAGTGTTCATGGAAAATCGGGAGCCCTGCGGAGGTGTCTGGTTCTATCAGCAGCAGCCGCCGGAGGGAATCTATTGTTTTCATTGGCATCAGAGTATTCAAACCTACAAGTGGTGAATGATGAACTTAGCTATTTTTCCCCTTCAGTTACAAAGCATTTTGAGTTTTGCCATCATCAATGAAAACATTTTTTTCAGGAGTTTCTCGATTGGTTTTGCGGATTTCAATTCGACTCGCTGTTTCCTGGAGCATCAAGCACCCGTCGGACAACAGCGTTAAGCAATTTGATGCTGATCAAACAAATTTTCAGCTGTACAGAAAGCGCTGGTATGTGTATTTGTTTCTGGGTAGTTAAATTGTGATACACTGTGAAAATAATAATGATAACGATAAGGACAGTGATGATGATGATGACAACAATGACAAATAATGGACGAGGTTGAGCAAGATATCGTGATTTGTCAGTGACGAGCAGATCAATTATTTGCCGAAGCCGAAGGCTGAGGTAAATAATTGATCTTCGAGACACTGACAAATCACCATATTTTGCGATAACCGAGGTCAATAATTGTTTTATCATTCGGTCACCAAGTTTGTTTTTTGTTTTTGTTTCCGAGAAGCCGTAAGCGCGCGCTGCCTTGCAGAGTCGAGTAATGGCACCAATCAATTGGTTTCTTTCTCAGCATAATTATATTTGTAGACTTCAAATTGTACTTACAGTCAAACGTTCAATAACACTAGGCATCAACAAAGCTGAAGAATTTCACAGTTTTCAAAGCGTAACCGGACAAGTGAAGCTTTCACAGTGGTGTAAAGCTCGCCATGCTTTTTTCTGGCTTCAGCATAAAATCACTTCAGTACATATGCATTCGCCAACTTGTCCTTCACGTCGATGACACGAGTGACTCTTCGTCTACCTTTCTTTCCTTTAGATACTCTCGAAATACGTTGAGTGCAACTTTTGTTCCTTTCTTAGTATTCTCACTGTTCTTTCGATCAACTAAAGATGTCGAATCATTCTCTGACAGCTAGGGGGAACCGATCTGCCATTTTCGCACAAGAGCGTGATGTCAACTGCGCATGAGCAGAATATTATTTGCAGCAAAACAATTATTTGTAGGCAGTTATTTGCAGGTCACGTGGTGGGCTCTCGGCCAATGAAAAGGAAGGACAAAATACATGGAATGATAAATGTTTATGTTTGAAGTGCGGGTTGTAAAGTTAACGAATTTGAGAGAACTAATCCTCCCACTTAACTGGTTTGAATGAATTTTTCAGATGCATGTCTATAAGATACAATTGCTTAAATTGGTCAGCTAAGAAAGGCTAGTAATTTAAAGACGTGAACTTTTCTTACTCTACCATTACGTACTTGATCAATACTGTGGTTATTTTTGGAGGTAGTCATTTCCAGTTGCTCGTTATGTTCAGTGAGTCTTGTGATCATGCGTCTGCCAGTCTCACCAGTATAATGGGCCTGGTAGTCGTAGCATGCATGTGATCCTGTATATTCAGTGCTCGCATTATACAAGATCACATTAGTCGGTTTTTGTCTTTGTTTATCGGATCGCCTGGTTCATCGTTGTCTTTGACGGTAGTAGCTGCATGTCGTAAGGTCATCATAGGTCTGTGAGTCTGTGAGCAATGTGGATGAATAGGCTTGTAAAGTGCCTGTGATGTTTCTCTGAAGTGCCTTTTATGTACGGTACAGTTACTATGATGATTTTTTTAGACGGATCTAAACGCCAGCTACGAAGTTAATGCCAGCATGTGGGTTATTTTTTTAGCTTTGTGTGGGTAATTTTGAATTGCTTTGCGACTCATTTCCTTCTTAAGGAGGCAAAGCAGTTTCAGTCCTTCTCCTTTTCTTTCAGCATCCCCTAATGCAGATAGATTTGATATTATTGAAGTCTTCAATCAAGATGGCATTTCCGTCTTGTTGGGTTGTTTGAAAGATTCATACGAACATAACAAGATGATGGCTTATGACCTTTTGAAAGCTGTGCCTCCTCATTGTCTTCCATTTCAGGTTTGTAGGCATGTCAACCGGTATTTGTTGCTCTTACCAGTCGTTGTAAAACAAAGGAGTAAAATTCATGCTTTGTTTGCCTGGTAAGCAAGCTGCAACAACTGCTCGGTCTTCATGTTTAATTGATCCACCTGAACATTGTTGTTGTCCGTGCACAACGGTTGAACGTGCTTCGAAAGTCTGCATTTTACGTGAAACAATTTACAGGAGAACGGTGACTGTCTTTTCGCATGCTTAATTTGGGTTAAAGGGGAACTGAAGGCAAAAAAATAAGCATTTTTTATTTACACTTTTGACCATGCACAATAATGTTTTCAACTTTTTCTCGCATATCCGTCGTTTTTCCACGTAAAAAAATGTTTTCATTCCGATTTTCGGCCATCAGCACTGCCACTCAGAATGGAGGAGTCAGCGGTCATTTTTACAGCTTATGACGTATGATATGGGGCGGACATGCGAGAGCGCCCCATATACAAGCAGTGTTTTTGACTGATGTTTGTCGTGAATATTGAGTCCGCGAAGAAACAGCAAAACAACGAAGAAAATATCCACAGTAGCACTTGTTTCTCTTGATTACGAAATCTCTTTTCCCCATACCATACGTCACAGCAGGGTTATTTTATTTTATTTTTATTTATTTTTAGACAAATTAATTAACAATGTTTTACAACAATGAACTATAACAAATTAGTTATTAAGAAATTAAAGATTGAAGGGTGGATTTTTATGTTAGGATAAAACGCCTTACATTATAAATAGCCAAAGAGAGAGAGACAAACACAACAACAACAACAACAACAACAACAACAAACAATAGAACAGACGAATAGGGTTATCGAAATGGTATGAGCACCCATTTCTTTTTAAAACAGTCTTTCGTGTTTTTAATTTTCCTTTCTGTTTCGCACTTGAGAACAATTTTGTTCTTAAACCCAGTAATTTCTGGATTAATTTGGCTTCTTCTGCAGTCCCACAAAAACAATATCCCAACGATAACAAAATAATTGAGTAAATTAAGTAAAGGGCATTGTTGCGATATTATTCCATATAAAACATTTTCCAAAGAGAGGTGTACCCGTTGATTGGATAAAAAATGCCAGTAAGACTCAAAATCAGTCCAGAAATGTCTGGAATGTGAACAGTGATGAAAAAAGTGGCTTAAAGTTTCTGACTGAGCCTTGCAAAAACTGCACAGATCATTCGGTCCAAAACCGATTTTCTGCAATTTTGTGTTAGTGTAGGGTATAGAGGTAAGAACTTGGAATTGAAAGGCCTTGACGTAAGATTCAAGGGCAACACGGTGAGGTAAAATAAAAAAGTGTTTTATTTGATCAGAAGAAAAATTAAAATTTCTTTGCAGTGTATGGACTACATAGGCTGGCTGCGCTTTCTTTCCAACAAGAAGTGAATAAATCATCTTTTGATTTCTTTGCCATTACGTCAAAGACGTTGTATTCCGTCACAAATGTGAGGGTTGTTATAGACGGAGACTTATTGGTGCCTTTTAAATGGGGTGGTATAGAATGACGAAGGCCGGCCCAATGCAGAAAGTTAGTTTTCTTTATAGTTTTTTAGAATATGAACGTCACAGCAGGGTGCTGATTTAGTTTTTGAGCCCGCACTGAAAAGGAGGAAAGAGCGGGAAAAGCCCAACTTCGAACGTTTCCGTGGAAGGACTAATGAATGAAAGAAAGGCTGTACAGATGGATTGTGATATATGCATACACTTTTATATACAACTTCGTTGCTATAACTTAAACATGCCATCGAGGGCATGCTCGTAGTATTTATAATAGCAAGGTGTCCAAAGGGTCATGTTAACTGTTGGGTCCAACGCATTTGGTGTTGGATGTTGCTTGCATTTCTTGTATGTTTTGGCTGCAATGTTTCAAGCTTTAGAGCTAACCAGTGGCAAACAGAGAAATTTTTTTTTCTCTTGCTAATGTTATCGTAACCCAGTTTATTTATTTGTTTATGTTAAGCCTGAAAGATATACATGGACGTAATTTGGAAACAACTTTAATGACAGACAGGATCGTTGTGTTTTGAGCTCTGCCAGTTGTTGTTGAAGAATATTGTAAATATGTCCAGTGATAATTTTATGAGGTCCATGCATATGTTGAATTGGATTTTGCTTTCAGGAAGAGGTTAGTCTTTGTGAGTGGATAAACATGGTTGACAGGTTGATTTCGAGTCCTCGTGCAGTTGACTCATCAAGTGCCGCCATGTTTTTGAGACTTTTTGTGGAAAGATGCAGCATTCCTTTGAAATTTAACATGAATATAACCGCATCACACGTGGACGAACACAAGGAACTACTGGAAAGCGTGCCATGTGTTCAAGCATTCAGAGTGTTGGTATACTTGACTGATTTATTAAAGTCACACTACTCAGTTGCCTCAAGAAATTTATCCTTGATCGGTATTCAAGCGCCCATGCATGGTGTATTGTTTTGTTTGCGATCAATCATCGGCTGCACCTCGCTCAGGTAAAGTCTTAATGTTTAATTATTCCTAATGCTCAGGCGAAGTTCTTATTTGTTTACCAGGGTAACATATACCAAATGCTCCACTACAATGTACCATTTCATTAATTTCGTTCTGTGCAGCTTAGAGGGACAATTTTCTTAGCGGAACCTAGTTTACGCGCCAGTTTTTCACGAGTCTCTATTATAAAAGCTAAGAGGGCGCCACTCCTGCTAGGATCTCTTCGACCTTCTTCGAGAATCATTGAGTTATTCATCGGAAAACTAAGTCTCTTTTAGTTTTGATACTTTTCTACTTTTCTATTCCCGAACAAGCCCCTTCCTTATTAATATGCTATTTTATGTAATTTCAATCTATCTACCATCCGCTTTATCCATAACTGTTTACAACAGTCAAGAAATAACGTCTGCGAACTAATTTCATCCTTGATAACATTATCAGTTTGTCTGTAATTGACAATTTTGATGGGGAACAGGGATGGCGTAGTGTAGCTCTTGCCTCCTACCAGTGTGGCCCGGGTTCGATTCCGGATTCGTGGACATATGTGACTTCACTTTGTTGTTGGTTCTTTACTCTGCTCCGAGAGAGTTTTCTCCGGCTTTCCCCTCTCCTCAAAAACCAAACATCTCTAAATTCCAATTCGATGGGATGCAAGACTTCCCTGAAGAGTACTTTTGGGTGACTGGAGCTTCCTGGGTAAATATCAAAGTGATTATTATTAATTGCTTAGAATTTTCCAGATAAGTGCGAAGGTCGCTTCTATCTTTCGTCTATAACCCGCACTTCAAATATATGCACTCGATTTATCAGTTGTTTCACAGGAAAACATGTGCACAACAAATTGACTTGCCCCCAATACATCTTATTCCAAAATGGCCGCCATTTTAGTATTCTTTTGTTTCCATGCAAATTGGCCCTTATGGCCTCGCTTTCAAACGTAAAATTCAAAAGAATATTTAACCTTGAACGAGGCCATAAGGGGCAATTTGCATGGAAACAAAAGAATACTAAAATGGCGGTCATTTTGCAATAAGGTGTATGTTCGAAGGGTTCATAGCTTAGGTAAGGTGGGGAATTGCAGCGGCACTGCAGAGGTCATGGGTTCGAATCCCGTTGAAGCCACCTGAATTTTTCAGGTGTCTATAAGAGACAATTGCTTAAATTGTCCAGCTCAGTTGGTGGAGCATTGTGCAGGCATCGTAGGAGTCTGAGGTTCAAATCCCCTTGAAGCCACCTGTAGTGAATTTTTCAGGTGTCCACAGGAGATAATTGCTTAAACTGTCCAGATGAGTGCGAGGTCACTTTTCTCTTTTATTTAAAATTACTGTGCGATCCCATTGACACTACATATTATGTGTCACCGCCAGGTTTACATAAAAAACATTGAGGGCTTATTGTTTCTAGAACAGACTATGCCAATTTTTAGCTTATGCAAGTTGGTAACTCCTTACAGGTTTCATTTTGATTTTGGCGAAACGATAAGGCATATATGTTAATTCGAGCAATAAGATGGTTTTTCCTTCACCTTTTTGGCATCGTAGACAAATTTTGTTAAAAATTTCAACGAGAAGAGATCAGGTGGTGCACAGATGAAACATTTCCCTGAAGCTCTATAAAAATTTTGTTTTTCTCTGCGTTCATTCTTAGGTATGTTGCCGCTGACAAGCATTGGCAGAATCTCATATCGTGTCTTGTGGAAGAGTGTTTGAAGACAGCTGATATCGTTGCACCAGTTATTACCAATGAATCTCCTGAGGGTTTGACTGCAGATGGTGCTCAAGGTAATGTTTCTGAAAGCAGCTCTCGTAGCTTGGCTTAAAGGTCTGACTCGAGAAGGTTTGCTTTGACTACAAGGCCCCTGTTATTCTGGAATGCTGCTCAGCCCTGTCTTCAGATGCAAATAGTCATAGAAACATTTAGAGCAAGGTATTTTTGGAGAACTTCAAACCTCAAATCGCTGTTTGGGGTCCAATGTTTGCAGCTGGCTTTGAACATTTAGCAAGACTTGGCCACCAAACTGAGTTTGCATCGATGAAAACCAAAATATATTGTTGTAGTTTTCTTGCCAATGACCACTGAAGTGGACGTGCATTGAAGCTATTCTTTGTTGTTTGCAGCTAAGGAAGGAGAGGATGGAAATGGTTGTACGTGTGAGCTAAAGTACTTATTTAGATTTCTACCCATTTTGACCCAAAAACAGCAAATTTAGCATGACAATGCCCCTTTAACAGAAATGCAGAGTAAATTAGCTTTATTTTTTGTGGCGAACAGAGAATTAGATGCGTGGCGATTTTGATAAGCGTGACAAAATGCTCTTCTCCCAAACTTCAGCATCACTCGCGTCTGAGAATTAGACAATTAACGTCACAAAGTGCCCTCTGAACTCCAGTCCTCAAGTAAAGATAAATAGCTTCATTTACTTTCACCACGATATAACGCTATCCCTTACCCTTCCTTCGTTGCTAGAAATTGGTAGCAAATGTTTAGACTTAAAGGGGCACTACTTGTTTGATATCCAATTTGGGTGTGCTTCTAATTACCAGCATTTCTAGACATCATTTGGTGAACAAAGCTAAAATGTAAATATCCCGTAGGGATTCTTTCGCTGCAAGGGAAATGCAGATAGCTTTTTGTGGCATCAAAGAAGAAGCAGTTAATTAAAGTTATGTTCTCCCCTTCCTGATTGGTCATTTGTCATTTTCCCAGCAGAGAACATGTCATTTAGTCAGTGTATTTAGAGTATCTTAAAAAAACGTCTTAATCTGCTCAACTTTTCTTAGTTTTTTTTAAATAGTTCTGGGAAAAGATAAATAATTCAAGTACAACTAGCGCGCGCTTGGTGTCCAATTACAAACTGTTCTGTTAGTGCTGAAATCATGGCTGTTGATAACCCGTGAGATTCGAGAAGTAGCAAATTGCCCATTTCAATCTCTTTCTATTCGAACGTACACCTTATTCCAAAATGGCCGCCATTTTAGTATTTCTTTGTTTGCATGCAAATTGGCCCTTATGGCCTCGTTCAAGGTTAAGTATTCTTTTGAATTTTACGTTTGAAAGCGAGGCCATAAGGGCCAATTTGCATGGAAACAAAAGAATACTAAAATGGCGGCCATTTTGGAATAAGATGTATTCTCAAGGGAATTTTTGTTCTTTTTGCAGAAGCAGAGGAAGACTTCATTGAGATTCCAGAGCAGTTTGATGATATGTTACAATCAAGTGCAATAGACGCGCCTGCTTCACAGTTGCTGTTAGTATGTTGCTGGCGCACTATGAAGGAAGTGGCTCTATTATTGGGAGAATTGTCCGAGAATGCGCCATTACAAGTTGACGAGATCAACGATGGATTGCTCACTGTAAAACAGGTCATTAAGCAACATTTTTCAAGTTGCAGTGCGCGAGCTTATCAGTTGTGTTTTCCCTTGTCCAAAGAGTCTCAGGAAACGAACCTTTTCCTTTTCAGAGCGAAGAAACTAGAGATCTAGTTATTTGAAAGGCAGAGGAGCGCACTTTTTTGGTTTACACAAGATATTAGCAGTGAGAAAGAGAATGGATATCATTATAAGAGGAGTCTAATAGAAGCGAGAAAGATTATAGCCGATTAGAACAGTGTATCTCTTTTGCGATTGCGTAGTAACAGCATCACACAAAGGGGGCCAACAATGCCTCGTGGATAGAGTAGCTTTCATGTATGAATAGTTTTGCTTTCTCTCGAGCACATATAAATTGCATTAACTCAGCGAATCTACCAGTCAGTTACCCTACGGCTGTGCTAGTGAGAGGCGTAAGTGTATTTTTGCCACGACGTCATAAACTGCTTTATTGTTTGTGTTTTTAAGGACTTGGTTACACAAGAGAACATTGTTTTGGGGCTTAGTGGTTCCCAGCTTATCCGGGCGCGCGAAAAACGTGCTGCGGAAACAAATTCAGTTTGCGTGCGTTACAGAATCAGAAAGTCTTTTTGCTGCCCGGGTTGCATCCATCCATCCTGGGTCAAATGACTATTACTTTGCCACCTTTTACGATTCCCGTAAAGTAGAATTTCGAGAAGGGCAGTTCAATGGTAAAAAAATAGATATTTCAGGTGAAGAGATTTATCCTAAAGGGCTTCTCTGTCCAAAAAAATCAAAGTCTAATTGACCCAAGTTTCAAGCCCTATTTAAAAAAAGACGCCTGTTTATTTAACTGGAGATTGTCCTATTTAATAGTCCACCATTACTAACTTTGTTGCATGATTTTGCGACATGTGTTGAATGGACTGGCCAAACGCACGCAACATTTCGCAACAGGTTAGCCAAACATACGCAACATGTTGTGCCCAACAATGTTGCAAGATGTTGCGTTGAAACGTTGCGATCGTTTGGCCACGCCTTGAGGTTCAATTGCGATCGGTCAGTTTTGAACGTGAGTAATAGCGAACTGTGAAATTTAAAACGTAAACTCAAAGTAAACACCCTATGGATAAAGATCTAAGCTCAAGATTTTGCCATTCTGATGTTGAGCAAGTACATTCGATTTTTTTTTTTAATCATAGTAGCATTTTTAACAACCAAAACACACGTGCCATTGTAATGTATTCGTTATTTTGTTGCAACATGCATTGTGATTTTTCATTTCAGCTGCAAACCGTTGGCGCATTTTTCACCAAAGTACTGCTGACTTCGAAACACAGAGGTGCTTTTGAATTAGCATACACTGGATTTGTCAAACTGTGTACTGTGGTGTGGAGGTAGGAGCATTTTACTTTTTCTAGTTGCCATAATAGCTGCATTAAGTTTGGGGTCTTAACTAAGGCTCTTATTTACAAGGCTTCCTCCTTTCCGTAAAGATGTCGAATTTTTTAAAGGATTTCCTCTATTTTAAGGCTTTAGTAAGTTCAGGAAGTTTGTCGAATAAAGGAGTTTGGAAAATTCTGGAAATTTGCTAATGAACCCTTTTCTTCCAAAAACAAGCCGCTGAACTAAATATTTTGTAAGAAACACAGTTTAAACGATTTTCGAGTAACGTGGCAAAGCCAGGACGAAGTCCAAAACTCGACAGCCATAAAAATGTTTTTTTTTATAGCGCAAGTGCACTGAGCTATCAAGCTACTGCACAGGGATACCATACTTTGGTGATGTAAGGTTAAAGTGACATGTACCGTTACTGGCAGAAGGCAAGCAGTTGGCTCTTAAGAAAACGTGGTATAGCTGAACAGCAGTCCAGCAGTTGACAGATGGGGATTGAAACGTTTAGAATAGATTATAAGATTATTATAATCACTCACAAAGCAATCCATGGTACAGCTCCTAATTATTTATCATCTCTCGTAAATTTTAAACCTAATTCTTCCTACAGCCTCAGATCAAATAACAAATATCTGCTTTCAAATCCAGATTTCAGGACTCTCCCTACTCTTGGCGATCGAGCCTTTGTGGCCGCCGCACCAAAACTGTAGAATAATCTTCCGTTAGATCTTAGATGCACTTCTGATTTTAGAGTTTTTAAACGTAATTTGAAGACTCATCTTTTTAAAAAAGCTTTTTCTGATATAGTATTGTAATTTATAGACTAGATAATTATTCATTCGTGTAATTTTTTGACTATATAGTGATATATATTGTTCTTTTATTGTAAGGCGCATTTGAAAACTGTATAGTTGAATTTGCGCGGTATAAATAAATTTTATTTTATTATAAAACCCAAAAGTCTAAACCATGCCGCCTCCTTTAAACGTAAACAGAGAGGCACTGTGATTTTGTTGTTGTTGTTGTTGTTATTTTACAGTAGTGCAGTAAAAGATCTTCGTCAATTGCCAGAACAGTGGCTGCAATCTCTGCTGGACGATCTTACAAGCGCTACTCCATTGCAGGCCTTGTGTGGTACAAGAAGAAGTGCCGGTGTACCATTCTTTATTCAGGTAAAACATTGGCTCGCGCAATAATATGGAGAATTTACGTCAACACTATACGAACATTTTAATCACAAACGACTGTGTTGACGTCTGTCTCAAAAAGTTGTTCCTTTGCATGAACGTTTTGACTCAATTGTACCGTCCCTGGTCTCCTTTGGAAAGACGATCACAAATTGAATCAAATTCTGCTCAAGAATTTAGTGAGCGTGGGCACAGGACGGAAAAGGCTTTTTTATCCTTAAGAATCTGTATCCCCGTTTTTCCAGTTAAAACGTCCTTTTCGGTAACTCCCTTGCAATGGCTCGGTCACCTTTAAAAATACCAGATCAGTGATCTGCCATTAAGCTCTTTGATACTTAAGACATCAAGCCGAGTATCCACGTTTGGTCAAGCTCAGTTTATTGCGCAATTTCGTTGTTGCGTTTATAGATAGAGACTGATCAAGCAGATTTTTTTTGCAATTTACATGTTAGGCTATTGTCACAACTGAACCGTGCGCAGCTGGAAGGGCTTGCTTTAAAAGAGTCATGACAGGTAACAAACCAGTCTTTACACATGAGTCCAAAACTAAACTGAAAATTGTTATATGATCAGCACAAGAACAAACGAGCATTTTTTTTGGTTCATTACATTACGGTGTCATTAGACGAGAGGAAAACAAACGTTTCCAAGCGAGTTCCATTCAGTGAATGTGTTGAGAAGAAGACCAGCTGCTGTTTTGCCAATGAGTGTAAATCAAGAAAAATCGAAGGCTCAATTCAGTGAAGTTTAAGAAGGCAAAGAAACAAACTATTGTGCCAAATGAAACAGATCCATTTTTAGAGCGTAAAACTTTTTTTATCAGCAGCGAGGGCAATTATTCGCACACAGATATGACAAAGGAAATGACAAAGAACTTGACTTTACTTTCAAACAAGGCCATAATTCTTGTTAACTATTTGCCTGAAAATCCAACTATCAGGGCTTTTTGAACGACGTTTTGAAAGGGAAAGTCTACGGTATAAACTTGAACTCGCACTGAACTGACCACCTCCCAA
>NC_090894.1:37367437-37369937 GCF_036669925.1 Montipora capricornis
TCAAAAGCTGCGAAAGCCAGCGAATAGGAATCACGCTACAGACGTACTAGCTCGTGATGTGACAGATCGTTAAGAAGGTGAAGGTCAAAAAAGAGTTTTCTTGATGTATCTCTGAGAACGAGATCATTCACATTTTGATGTCTTTCATTGAAACACGCCAGCTTTGCTTGAAACAAGAATCGACAAAATACGGCAACCAAGAAAGAACGAACTTCAAACAAAATCTCCAACGAATCACCTGTACGTGCTTGAAAGAAATTACTGAAAACACAAGCAAGTGATATTTCTCCTTAATTTTACGAAAACTGATTGCGATTTCGTGTTTATAACATAAGGGCAAACTTTTCTTGTCTCTGTTGAGGCACATCGAAAAACAGTTAGGCAAACGGATTTAAAAAATACTTGTTCGCTCGAATTTAAGAACAAAACAAGCAAACAAATCAACTATTTCTTTGTCCGAAAAAAGTACAGGTGATTGTTATTTCATTCCAGATTTAAAACCACTAAAAATACTCATCCTCTTAAAATAAAGCATCCGGAAAAATAACAAACGGTTTACAAAAGAATTTGTGAAGTGACTTCTTCCACCAAGTTTGAGCTATTACTGGCATACTGTTTTGTTGTTCTATTTCTCTTTCTCTCTTCTTTAGTTTCTGCTCTTCTGTTATTGGTTGTCCAGGCATCATTTAATCTTATCAGATCCGAAATTAAAAATCTTCTAAGGATATGCCAAAATGCAGCTCAAAATAAATTAGAAATAAACACTCAGCTGTAAGTTTTTATCCTTTCGATGCTTAGGTTATAGAACAGCGTAGCCGTCAGTGTCGTCCTGACCACAGCAATGTATGTCAAACCTGGATTGAAACCGGCGAAAAATGCAAGGAAAAAATAATTTCCAAACCGTTTTCCACCTGAACACGAAAAGCGTCGGCCGTTAAGAGCTTTAGTTGACGTAGTATGGCCGTGTGGCTGCGTCGAGCCATAGAAAGCACGCGAAAAATGTTAGCAGTTTACCAGGCTTCAGCCTGCGATCCTACCGAAAACCAGTACCTGGTCATCCGTCAACTTAAAAAAAAGCTGACCTCGATGAGCTATAAACTTGAGCCCGCAAAATGGTCACGTGATACTGGTCAGCAGATAGCTTGTTTTGACAGGTGTCAATTAACCATAACATGCATGTAAAATATCAAAGATGTACGCTGTAAACTAGCTTGGAGCCTGCTGCAGTATGGCAGCGATATGGTCAGGTGATACTGATCAATTTGGCATACATAGATGGTCAAACGGGCGTACGGTCGTACGGTGACCAAAACCAAGTTTGCGTTGTTGTTTCTTAAACTCCCTATTATCTTTGTAAGAGGAGCGGGAGGGGGAGTAATGATGCACTTATGAAGCAACTTGAGAAGTTGCGCTGAAAGAAGCCTGAAAAAAAAATCCAGGCTTGAATGGGACTCGAACCCATAACGAGGCGATTTCACTGTAATTGCCATCTTGGAGCTGGTCACTGGCAAATTCGTATTGTATCCCGTAATAGGTCTTTTTTCAACCAACCTCTAGAGACACTAATAGCAATAGAGAAATGCACGACTTCTGGTGGACGACCAAAAGAATCTAATGAGAGATCTTTTGTTTTCGTCCGCCAATATGGCGGCGAGACGTCACGTGAAAACGTCCTATAGGGGAATGTGTGACAGCGAATAGGCCATTTTCGATATATTAAATATTCGGCTTGAAAGTGAGGCAGTGAGGACAAAGACAATAGAAACACGTGGGAATTAATGTGAAAAATATTTACATATCATCCACTTTCCTTTGTCTTTGTCCTCACTGACTCGCTATCAAGCTGAATTTTAATATATCGAAAAAGACCTATTTACAGAATATTTGTATTTTTGTAAATGACAGAATAAAATCAGAATTGAATTTTGTCGATATCAAGATATTTTTCTAAAAATTTCTTGCAGTATGACGGGGAGAGAATTTTTCTCCAGGTATCCTGACCTACATTCATTCCTCCTGGGTCAGCTGCAAGCAGCGTGCCAAGGAATTGACAGGTTAAGGTTTTACTCACTGTCTGTTTTTGTGTTAGTTCCGCAACACCCAGATATCATTTTCGAACTCCTTTGGGGGAACAAAGCGGGTCATTTTGCTGATGCTTGCATTACCTTTGTTTTGTTTTCCCACATAACGTGTTCTTATTGGTTGTAAGTTATTCCCCCCGACACTTGATATGTGGGTTTTTTCTTTCATGCTATGATTTTATTAGGAAAGACACCTTCAATGGTGCGTGTTGTACATTGTTTATGGCAGCCTTCATTCAGTTTTCATTTTTTTTTTAAACAGAGAGAACACCGTTCATCCTAGCTTGTACCCAGTGCTGGTTATTTTGTCTCGTCTCTATCCCTCGACCATGGATGGTGTTGATTCAGTTCTCAATATGGCAAAGTTTGTTCCATTGGTTGTCGGGTAAAGTTATCTCATTGTTCGTTTAAAGGTGATA
>NC_090894.1:37374937-37379937 GCF_036669925.1 Montipora capricornis
CCTTAAAATATAATTTTATGTTTTCCGTGTACCTATTACGAGTAAATAAAATCATTTAAAATGGGCGCTCACCGTGCTCGTTTCTTAGCAACACGATGACAAATGGATGGCAAAGGGGAAATTTCTGCTTCAAAATGATCATTCTCCGCGAAAGGACTAGGGTGAGTTCCAAAACAACACCTTCTTAACCGAGAAGAAATATCATGATTGCACTTAGAAGGTCTTGAAAAACAAAAGCGGCCTTTGATGGCCGGCGTGAAACCCCGCCATCTCCGAAGTCGCAATGTTATGCGCAGTATGAGATGCGCGATGCAAAACAAGGGAATCACCTTAATTACGTTCGTCAATCGGAACGGTGTAAAATTCTTGGCTCAGTTGTGTTTAGTGGTGAAGTTGAACTCACGGCCACTGTTGTTTCAAAAGGATGACTAGCTTTGTAATGATTTCTACTCATCACCATTATCTTTGTTTCAGTGCTGGAACTCAGTAGCAGGGCGTATTAAGGCCCCAAGTCAAAGGTAACGCAGAAAGGAAGTCCGATACTGAGTAACAAAACATTGTCTTTACTCATTGCATCACGATCTCGTCCTGTTTTTCTCAGGCTAAAACTCTATTTAGAGTACAATTACAATCCAGTCATTCTTAAGAACGGGATCTTTTGAAATGACTTGAGATAACTTATCACTGCATTTCATTGCCAGAAACGTCTTCGTTTTCAAGGTATCTGGAACTTTTTTTAGCCATTTCAGGATTTTATGAGAAATGGTAACCATCTGGTATAGCTGTCACTGCCGAAGCGGTACCAACCCTTTCTTTTCAATTACACGACGAGGGGTTTTACATCGCTGTAGGAATGGCAGACACTGTCCTGCTGTCTTATTGAATCGTCCTGTTTAGTATTTATAACTATTTAACACTGATCTATTTATCAATTTGATGATTTAGCTTTAATTGTACCTCCGAATATTAGCTGTATTTGCTGTTGAACACCTGCCAAAGTAGGCCGAAGAGTATTGGGGCCAGCCTGAGCAGCGTGTCTGTGGTTAGTTTTGGCCAAGCAAACCCTTGGCCATGGACCCCACTTTATTTGTTAAATACATCCTTTGACTTCGTGGAAAGAGATGCAGTCATCAACTATCCTCGTAAATCAACCGGTAGCAATCAGCATCAATGTTAAGTGCAGAAATAAGTCGTTTCTTATACTTTCTTGAAGCCGCGAATTTACCAGCTTTATTCTTGAACGGGTTGTGCAGGAGTTTGTCCTGAGAGGTCTTGGTGTTATGTTTGGACAAAAACGGCGTTCGACCACCGCGGTGGTATTCATCTGTTTCTTTGTTTCTTTGTTTTTTGTCTTATTCTATTAGGGCTACACTCAAGTGTGCATTATTACAGTTTTTGTCGCGAGTGGTGTCAGTAATACACGAACGGGCTTGCATTGAGGTAAGGCCTGTATTCTCTCTCTGCTTATCGGGTGGATTTCATATAAATTTATTTTGAGCTCGCTTTACCACAACCTCCTACTCTTACCAGAAAGATACGGGAGGAATTGTAGACTTATGACATTAACAGCCAATAAATGGTGCCTATTTTGGTCAGGTGGATGAGTGTTTGATACCCAGTGAAACACCAGATGAAAAGAAGGCATGTTTTGATATCAAAACACATGTGTGTTTTTATCAAAATTACAGTAGCAGAAGCCTCAAAAATCTCAATAGTGCTATTTATTGTCATCAACTTGCTACAACTGATCGCTTTTACATTACTCTCGCTTATAAATGTCTAAATTCCTCTTCAGACAGCATACGATGCTATACAACGTTTGTGAAGGATATCGGACGCCCTTTTAATTGCCACCTCATGAAAAAATTTAGCAAGCTACTCGTTCAATAAGAAATATCCATATTCTCCACATTATTCTCGACATTACGCATGAAATGAAAGTCGTAATCTTTGAAAATGTTTCCAACTTCCAAACCCGGATGTCGAGCCATTCTCGAAAATTTCCACCGCCCACTTTTCTTTGTACTTTGTGCTCTGTGTTCTAGCTTCACTGACTAAAGCGGTCTCTTCTTCGACTTTTCTTGGAAATCTAAAACGGGCGTTAATTAACAATTATTGGATGAGGTTGAGCATGTTAGCGATATTTATCAAGGCCAAAGTTTGTGTTATCTGCTGAAGCCGAAGGCTGAGGCCGATAACACAAACTGAGGCCTTGATAATTATCGCTAACATGCGGAAACCGAATTCAAGAATTGTTTTATTATGCATATTCCTGAGCTGAGCTCCGCCATGACAAAACTGATCGAACTGCTTGTTAGTGTGTTAGGTGACGTCACTTCTGCATGCATAAAACTCTTGTCTGTAGGTATGACGTCAATTCTACATATATAAAATCTATTGTCTGTAGGTATGACGTAAGAGAAACAGAGCAAGCAAGAGTTAGCTGCGTGCTTATAGCCAATCAAAATCGAGCTTGTGACACCAATGTATAATAACTATACTTGCATCCCACTCTCGCAAGCACATGCGATAATGACTTCTAAAAAAAAAAGTCATGACCAGGCCAACTTTGAACAATTTACATAGTAAGTTTGAAAACAATACAATACAATTATGAAAAAACAAAAATAAAATATATAGATGCTTTGAGAAACCATGTCAAAAACTCGTGCTTCGGGTTTCATCAGGGGTTCGAAACACCGAGAAACAATAAAAGCACTCGGCCGAAGCAGCCTCCTGCTTTCATCTGTCTCTCGGTGTTTGGAACCCCTAATGAAACCCTCACACTCGTTGTTGATATATTACTGTTTATGCTCATTTCGGTCCACAAGCGCATACAAATCCTGCTTCTTAATTGGCCATTTCCGAGTTCATGTCTGCCTCCTCTTCAAAGCGAGTCTAAGTGCAAAGTTTTTGTTATGAAAATTAGTTTTCATTCATATGTAAAGTAGAACTAATTACCATCACAAAAACTTCGCACTTAGACTCGCTTTGAAGAGGAGACATACGTGAACTCGGAAATGGCCTATTATCATAACTATTAATGACGACCATTTGTAGTCCACTTGAAGAGAACTCGTGGTCAAGAGATCATTATTCTTATTTCTCATGTAATTTAAGTTATCGTTGTTAACGGGAACCTCCATCCCTAAAACCAGAGGAAATAATGTTTGTGAACAAATTTGTTCATGAAATTTAATATTTTAAAAAAATTGGCCTGTAGTTTAATTAAGGACGGTACCTACTACTGTTATTGCGCATACGTTCTGCGCATCTCCAGATACTCGGATTTCCTATCGGTAGTGCTTACTAATGCAGGGATATTTTTGCGCGGTTTAAAAATATTCGGAGAAAGCGGAACTTAGCAAGTGCTCTTGCTATCCAAGAAGAAAATTGAGGGTAGCCATGCATATTTCAGAGATAATTAAGGTTTAATTTGGAAAAGAACGCCATACGTTTCTTTGTATTTTAAAGCTTTTTACTAATATTGTTGATTAATTATCTTTGAAAAATGCGTGGTTACCACCACTTTTCTTTTTGGAATTTAATAACACTTGTTGAGATCTGCTTTTCCCGTATATCCATACAACCGCGCAAAAATACCCGTTGATTTGGCGGTCGTATATAACATCCAAAATATAGATTACGCTGGTTTAAACGTCTTTCGGCTTTCTCAGTTCATATCGCAAGAAATTTCCTGACTTCCTGACTAGTTCTGCCATGTTAACAAGGGATACTTAGACAATTAAAAGCCATCGAAAATTTCCTACTCTCTTTTCTTAGTTTACCGTTTGCTGCCTTACGGTATTTGGTTTACGTTCCTATTGGATTTAAATGCTTTGCCTGTGAGACGCCAAATCGTCATCACTTTGATGTATCACAATAAGCTACAGTCTCGATCACAAATGTTGGAACACAGACGGAAATTTGCCCTCTCTTCCCCTTCAATGTTGATGTTTATAGGTTCGAGTGCAAGAAAACAACCGGTAAATGTAAGAGTTTGAATGCGATTTACGTGCTGTTCGAGCCAATTGTTACGACTATTAGTATTTATGACCGAAGTTGTAGCTGTATCTCTAGTAATATTCTATTATTTTTGTGCATTTCTCTGGATTCAAGGACGCAGTCATTTCTTCACAAGCCTTAAAATCCCTCGCAGAGTTCTCGGCTATACTTCAAGAGACAAGTTCACCAAGTGAAAGTGTGGAATTGAGGCTGTGTACTGCGCAAGTCCTTGGTCATATCAATGTCACGGATACTGTCTGTGATTATCACGGAAAATTGGGTGAGTTTGAAAAACTTGTACGGATATTTGTTTAAAGTCCGTTGACGTAAACTAGGTCCAGCCTTCAGTCGACCGTTTTGTAGTGCAAGTTGGCCTCGTTTTCAAAGCAAGTTGGAGATCAGTTTTCATCAGTAATATTTCGCAACAAAACTTTGATAAAGAGAACTAAAAAGAATTGACATTTGGTAATGAACAGTCTCTCATTAATAATTACATCTAGAAAATCAGGAAAGTCTCTATTCTTTTTCGTGATTTCCATTTTGCAGTTTTTTTTTTTGCAGGCGACGTTCCGTTTGTTTTGTGGTCAGTTGTGGTAACTCTGCTTTCGGATGATGAGCTGCTTGTTCGAGAGCAAATGGCCTTGTCTTTCTCGATGTTGCTAAAGCGAGTTCAAACATCAGAAACTGGTTTGTATATGTAAATGTGAAGTATGTACTTAATTGACCGCTTCCCTCAGGGTCATTCAAGGCTACTGAAATTATTGGGGGAAAAACACAAACCCTTAAGAACTTTAACTCTTTAGCTTGGCCTGGTGAGGGGTTAACGCTCGAAACTTCAGCGGTGTGAAGTGGGTGAGTGGAGTGAGTGAGTGCGTGAGTGCGTGCGTGCGTGCGTGCGTGCGTGAGCGAGCGCAAATTTCGCGCAATACCGGTGCGACGCTCTAACCAACTGAGCTATAGCTATGAAACCACTGATGTTGGGAGCTGGTCATTTA
>NC_090894.1:37384937-37389937 GCF_036669925.1 Montipora capricornis
ACAGTAATATGAGGAAATTTTGAATGCGCTTATTGCATAGAGATGTCTTTAGTGAGAAGACCATCGTAATAGGTTAACCCTAACCCTAACCTAAACCGTAACAGGTAATCTGTAAATAATATATAGATTTAGCCAAGCAATAGAGGAGCTCCCTGGTTATTTATTCTTACTGCCTGTAGGGTTAGTGGAAATAAAATTGCCTAACTAGTGAATTCCACGGGAAATCTTACTCTAAAAACCGATATCGCATGAATTACGAAGCGATGAGTACGATATCGGTTTTTCGAGTGAAATTTACTTCGGAATTCACCAGTTTGGCAAAGAATTTTTCTTGAACAGCATGACTTTTAAAAGAAAACAAGCACACCCTCAGCGAGCGAATTGAAAAGGAAACTGAAGCCATTTCAGAGTCAACTGTCAATAGCCAGCGAATAGGAATCACGCTAAAATTAAAAGCCATAAAAAAACTTTGTCAGTTCAAGCTTAAAGAAGAGTTTTACTGATGTACTTTATTCCACTTTATCTCTGAAAACGATATCATTCACATTTTGATGTATTTCATTGAAACACGCCTGCTTGGCTTGGAACAAGAATCGGCAAAATACGGCAAGTGCAACCAAGAAAGGACGAACTTCAAACAAGATCCGCTCCAACACTTTATTAACGTTTAGGTGCTTTAAACAAACTTCTGAAAACACAAGCTAGTGAGATTTCCCCCTAAGTTTACGAGAACCCATTGCCATTTTAAAGAAACGGCTTTGTGTCCAAGAATAGAATTTGTTGAGTAACTCTTTCCACCACGTTCGAGCTATTACTGGTATACTGTTTTGTCGTTCTCGTTCTCTTTCTCTCTTCTTTCGTTTCTGTTATAGTCAATTGATTCTGGTCATAGGTCGTCCAGGCATCATGTAATCTTATCAGATCTTGTAAAGATGTGCCAAAACTTGTAATACAGAGAAAAAAGCAGCTCTAAACAAATTAAAAATAAACACTTAGCTTTAAGTTTATATCCCTCCGATGCTTGACTTGAATAATTGCGTAGGCTCCCGTGTGGACCACAGTTGTCGTTGTTAAGGTCAAGATGGCGACCGGTCACGTTAAGCTTACTCTTGATCTCAGCGTGGCTTCTTTTTCTTTCGTGAATACGAACGGTGACAGGTCATGCAATTTAAACATAGGAACAAGCAAGTGGCTTTTAATATTCATGCACAGTTTTTGAGAGAATGTCAAACGATGTTGAGGAAACCCTGGGACTAGAGTGTGTGATCCAAAAGCAGTTAGTGCAGATATTAGATAAGGGAGTGACGTGAACAAGCATCAAGGTTCTGTCAATTTTAACGAATTAGTTGATCCTACTCATACAATTTGTTCAGACTTTAATCAAGGTAATGAATCTGTGTTTGGATCAAATGTAGGGAAACGATGTGTTGCTGACTTATATATTAGTCAGTGAATTGACCTTTTTCCGATAGCTACGCCATCTTGAGTCCTGATGCATTGCGGTCTATCCAGGCTAACAAGCCCTTGGATTGTGCCAAACGCAAAATCCAAGATGGTGTTGCTGTTGCTGAAAAGGTCGATTTTTGATTTGAAACAACATCAGCAAGAAAATAAAATCAAAAATCGCAGACAGAAGTATTAGCCAGTTTTTCATCCTCTTTCCGAAAACTATATCTCAGATGACCCATATGCATTTTACGAATTGTGGTGAACGTCTTTCTCTGCACATCCAGTATCGCTCTCAAATTTTGCGATTTTAATTAAGCACAGCTCAACACCAGTGTTTCCAGCACCTCCTCCTCTACCAAGTGGCTTACCACATGTACGCATTGCGTACCTATTTTTTATTTTAATTTTTTTAATTTTTTTCCTTGTCGATAAAAGTCTTGCCTGTCACTCCCCTGCTAAGTGGTGTCTTTGTGCATAGACTTTTCTGTGCGTATTTTGTTAGGTTTGAGGGTATTGCGTAGATTTCTTTGGTGCACACAGGAGAACATTTAATTAACCTGCAATGGCGTCAAAAATCATTGTAACGCGAATGGTGTTTTAGTGGATCTGTGATCTCTGTTGTCTGGCTATTTGTATTTATTTGTACGCAACTCTGCACAGTCTTCCGGTAACAATTGCAAATTTCACTAATTCTTGTTAACCTTCAATGGCGTCGAAAGTCATTGTAACGCGAATGGCGTTTTAGTGGATCTTAAAACAAAATATACCCTCATGGAGCTCAAGAATGGAACTTCAATTGGATGAACAAGACAGGCGGGGAAAAATAAATATCTGGAATCTTTAAAGCGACGAGTAATGGTCTTCGACAACAATTTCATTTTTCGCATTGGATATCAAGTGAGCTTTGTTTCTAATATTCTACTAACTTGGCTTTATATACAACACTAAAATCAAATGGCAATTTTTTTATGGATTTAAAAGTAAAACTAACCGCTTGATATGATGATGTCTGTAGAGAGATCATCGATTAGACAAGAGGCAATCGTTTCAATGCAGATCTCTCCTACATTCAAAGGTTCCTAGGTGACTCTGCAATTACTCCCAGCTTAACTGCAGAATACCCCACCACTTTTTTGCACGTGAATGGTGTGTATTATTATGTGCCTCGCTCTTAAAAGAAGATGCCGCTACAATAAAACAGTAGTGACCGGGTATTCTGCAGTTTCTATCACTTGGTACTATGTATATGAAGTCGTTTCTCATAAATGAGTTGATTCGGAATTTTTCAACCGGCCCTTAGTTTTTAAAGCAGTTCGGAAAAGAAAACAAGCGACCAAAAACGTTTTACGACGATTTTATCAACAGGAAAGAAACTGTTCCCTCTTCCAGCGGGGACAGCTATTCTCAGACTTATTTTCATAGAGCCATGTTCGAGAGTTAGAGTTAACTTTCCAAAATCTTGAATTCAAGATTTTGGAAGCCAAAATTCTGAATTCAATATTTTGGATTCTGGCTGTCCAAAATCTTGAATTCTGGATTTTGGAAACTTAACTGTAACTCTAAAAAACTAAAAGACCTCAAAATGGGAGAGGACTTTACAGAATAATTAAACGTGTGAACGTGTGAGCCAAAGGGCCTCTGCTGGCGCGACATGTGGGTGACCCTCAAATGGTCTTAATGACCCCCCACTTGAAAAAAAATTAACAGGAACGCAGCAATTCAATACCACCCAATTCAGTGCCTTCCGTTTTTGTGTGACACGTACCACAGGCAACCCAGTGTATGCTTTATGGAGCGTCTAGTTGCGCATACGTTCTCCGCATCTCGAGATACTCGGGTTTCCTATCGGTGATGCTTACCAATACAGGAATACGGTTTAAAACTATATGGAGAAAGTAGATCTTAGTAATTACTCTTGGTATCCGAAAAGAAAATGGGGGGTAACCTTGCATTTTTGAGAGATAATTAAGTTTTAATTTGAGAAAGAACGCCAGACATTGCTTTGTATTTTAAGGCTTTTTACAAATATTATTCATCAATTATCTTTGAAAAATGCGTAGTTACCCCCAATTTTCTTTTTGGATTTCAATAACACTTGCTAAGATCTACATTTGCTGCATAATCATAAACCGGGGCAAAAACACCTCTGAATTAGTAGGCACCGTCCTTAACATGTTCGGTGATGTTCGATATCATCCCGCCAGCTGTGAGGAACCGTCTGCACTGGGAAGGCATTATTTGTAAACCCTTAACAGTGTTCTCGAGGTTTCCTAATTGGTTTGCTTGTTTTACTAATTGCTTCACAAAAACAGACAAATGATCGCAGGAGATTTCAAGATTTCTAAAAGAAACAGAAAATCTGCAGCTTTTGACTGACCGTGCGTGCCTGGTCTTGTCTCAGACAGAGGCGAGAGATGGTTTCATCCAGACTGGGACGCCTAAAATGCTCTGTTGTAAACATGGCGGTTCACGAGTGAAGTTGTCTCTCTGGCCTTTCTGTAGACGCCTGGTTCCAGGACCTACTGACACAATCTGGGCAAGTTTTGATGCTTTTATCATCAATATAGATTACTTCATAGACAGTGCGAAGTACGGATTCTTATTCACGAGTTGCAATACGTTAGAAAACGAACGACTGAACGCAGCGAATGAGTGAGTTTTCCAAATAATTGCAACGAGTGAATAAGAATCCGTACAAAGCACTTTCTATGCTGTCATTTGTTTATTATACTGTACAACGAGAATTAAACATTTACTTGAACTCAGTTATATTCTTCCCGATGCCATGACGTTACATGACCTCACAACAACGCATCAATAAATGAAGGGACTGAACAATATATTTTATTCACTAAACAAGCAATTTCGCTTTGTCTAACACTCAAAGCAATAGGGTCTGTGGGATTGTCACGGCACAGCTTTAATTAATAGAATGCTACATCTGCTGAAACGTCAACCAATATGTCGACACAATACACAATTTAGGCATTGAAGTCTAACTTTTTCCAACAATCAGATTTATATAAGATGGTCGCCAAAATGCCTAAAATCTTTAAGAACTGAGCTACCACATTACTGTTTTTGTTTCACAGCGTTCGTTTACGAATGCTTAACTATCAAGTCATAGGAAAAAATAAAGTGGTGTTTTAGTGTGGCATACTTGAGGCATAACATCTTCATCATTTCGAGCGTCATACCTGCGTTTGGTCAGAAAGCCTAATACTCGATTTTACAAGCACAATACGACAGACCCACTGGCAAGAGAACTACTACATTTTATTTCTTGCTAATACAACAAGCGTCAGTTTTGGCGTGCAAGCCCAAGCCCACCTCGTTTCCCCAAGACCTCAGTCTGAGTAAACGGAAACAGGGCGGTCATTCAGCGGTTGAACAGGCCGAAAGTTGTTGCAAATGGAGTGTTCTTCATGATCTCGAAGATGCCTCAAGGCCGTCATCTGAAACCAAAATGTTATTATAGATGGAAAGAAGAAACAAACGCTGACTGTAATAATTGCACGCAAAGTATAATACGGATAAGAAACAGTGTTACT
>NC_090894.1:37399937-37402437 GCF_036669925.1 Montipora capricornis
CACTAATGAAACTGGTCATGTATTCTATCACTTGCTTCCACCGAAACCTAATAGGGCTCTTCGGGTGCGATCCTTTGGGATCATGATCCGAAAAAGGATCAATGATCCAAGATCACTTGGATTATGGTGCATCAAAGGAACCGAAGAATCCTTTCCCAGAATGGATTAATCGGTTCCTTTGATGCACCGTGATCCAAGTGATCTTGGATCATTGATCCTTTTTCAGATCATCGCAAAGGAACGCACCCGTGGAGTAAGGGGTCATGACTTCTGACTCCCTAGAGTAAAAACGGAACAATTCAAACGGGCTTTTGTAGATAGATGTCGTTTAAATTTATTTCTTAGTATCTTTCAAGTTAAATCTTTTCCTACTTTGTAATATATATGAAAGGTGTTTTTAGCTTGAGTTTGTTACTGATTTTAAAGCCACATGCATGATATGACTAATTTCTTATTAAAGCTCTTATTATTATATAATCTTAAAGACTTTAAAAAAAATCTATAAGGGCTGAACTGGGCTATATCCTCTCTGTATCCTGTTTTTATCTCAACAACTATTAATCAAATAGATCCTGAATTCCAAAACGTTGATAGTCATTTAGAAAATGTACTCGTTTTATAAGCTCTCTATTGAAGAAATAAATGTATGCAGGGAACTCAAACTATGTCGAACTTTTGTCCATACCTCAAAGAATACACCAATAACCGACAGTCCATCTGGTTTATCCATAGCTTGAGAAAAACTTCCATACTTCGTGTTGTAAGTAACAAAATGGATCTGCCATAGAGAAATTGATCAATGCTCTTCAAAAAGAGAAATTGCACGACTGTGAGCAAATGTGTATTGCTAATTTTGTTTTGTCGTTAACGAATGTCCTTTTTTGTTTGATGTGCCTTGTAAGATGAATTAGATGATACAAAATTGGTCTATTGGCCGAATTTGTACATCGTCAGTTCCCTGATCGGAAACTAGAGATGACGCTGCGCTGCGAGAGCCGTAATCTGTTCTTTGCGGTAACGTTCATGTATAAACAGTCCATAGTGATATTTCATTGAAGTTCGGAATCCAAGAATCGCGTCCTTACCTCTCCAGAGTATGCGTGACCGTTGATTATGTGTTCAGATCCTTTGTTGTTTTCACAACCAAAGTGAAAATGAAGCTGTTCAAGCTTGTACAGACTATTACCTAGGGGACCCCCACTAAGTGTGGCTGTACCCCTGGATTTGATGATTTTCAAGGTAGGAGCGTGGCCATTGTTAACTAACTTTCCACTGACACTTCCATCCTTATTGTCGCAAGTGAAGCTGAGTCCTTTAAGACTTGGATTCTTTCTTACAGTGGTTCTGTCAATATTTATTGGAGATTGAGCGCTCTCGGAGCAATGTGGCGAAACCTTACTCCAGTCATCAGTACCGTAACCTGAGGAAACATATCATCCGAATGAGTGAAATTTCACATGGGAATCCCTCAGAAGTCTCAGAATTTCTCTTGCTTTTTGCAAGTCGCAAAAGGGCATAACATTGAAAGTTAGACTGTGCAGGAGCCCCATCTGTCATAATGCTCGCATTCGTACTGTGTGGTTTCCCTTTGCTTCCGCTGCGAAAACAAATTGCATCAACAACGCTCTTTCGGTGCACACGCAGTGATTTCGGATGAAGGGGAATGTGAACTAGTTTTCTCATTCAATGTGAAGGAACAGTGGACAATGGGTTACTGAGGAACCATGGGAACATAAATGACTCCTCCCCATTGGTGAATTCATATTTTGTTTCATTGGCGTGACACAGAACAGTAAACACGGTGCAACATCGCCACTTTCGCCATTTTTGTTGCTGCGATCAGTCGAACGAATTCAAACCAAAATCGAACCAATAATCGGGGTGACATAAATCACAAAAATTTCACATTGTCACACGTGGTGAATTGTTGCAGCGATTCGCAGCGACTTGTCGCTTAATGTATATCGACCCTATAAGAAGAGGCAAAGCTGGAAAATCTGAACAGGAAGACTTTCAAAAGAACTGAAGAACGCCAGCATTGGTGTTAAAATAACGTACTTAACGCACATTTTCACTTAAATAAAAAAAGTTTCTTCGTTTTGTTTCTTTAACCCTAATTTCTGCGTGCATGAACTCATTAAGGGGAGTCTCTACCTCCTTTAATTCCTTGAATCAACCCTTCCCAGAGTTAATTTATTTTTAGGAACAGGTTTTTCCCTCGAAAAGTATCATATTTCCCTTGACACTGAGATAGTTAATTCTGTTTTGATTGGCTCTTACAAAAGTGGGCGTGCTGAATCTCCCAAGAGAGGCATTATATAAAGGAAAAAATTTGACTCGTAGACCAAGGAGATAGAGGCTTCCCTTGATGAGCTCCTGCTGCGTGCTATCAGGTACAGATGCTTTCACACCAAGGGAATATAAAGTTAGAGAGCCAATCCCACATACCCTTTGGCCCTATTCCGATAACAACTATTGAATCTATTATTAGTTTCGTGTT
>NC_090894.1:37417437-37434937 GCF_036669925.1 Montipora capricornis
AAGACGACCAGGTTGCCAAGAGTGTAGAAGGAAGGGGGAAGGCGACCGATGTCCACATTGCTACCTCTGTGGTGGCTTGAACCATATTTCACGCTACTGTCAGACCAGGCTCAGAAGTTATCCGGGAAACGCAGCCAGGCTACCCCCGCGGGACAGGGAGTAGCCTCGCCAGAGAAAGAGAAGTCCCACCAGTGTAGTTGTTGCCTGAAGCCCGATTGCCACACACAGTTACTACAGTGTTCAAGGTGCCAGTCTGTTTGGTATTGTTCGGTGCGTTGCCAGAAGGCTCATTGGCCAAAGCATAAAGTGTTATGCAAAGCAATCAAGGAACTCTCTGAGAGAGAATCGTTTAAAGAAAAGGGGTTAGGAGATGCCCAAGACAGAGGTGTGTATGCTAGTCACATCTCTCCCAGGCAACAGGAACGTATAGTTAAGCTGGTGGGAAGAAAGTGTTTGGTAGATTGCTACCTGGATGACATGGCTACAAAAGTTTTATGGGACACAGGAGCCCAAGTGTCAATTGTTTCAGTAGATTTCCTGAAGAGCCAACTACCAACAGTCAAAATAAGGGATATTGAACACTTACTTGGTACAGATGGGTCCATAATTTTGCAAGCAGCAAATGGGACGAATATCCCTTACTGTGGATGGGTAGAGATTGGTGTAAGGTTAACAAATGAGAATGAGACAGAAACTAGGGTTCCGTTCTTGGTGACAATGGAGAACATTGAGCAGCCCATCATTGGTTTTAATGTTATAGAATTAATGGTCAAGAATACTGAAGGCAAAGAAGATGATGCATTACTGGGAAGGATGTTAAGAAGCTTTAAAACGAGTAAAAGTGGTGACATACAAGGGTTGATAAGCCTAATACGTACTACCAATTCTGATGAACTTTGTCTAGTTAAATCTACAAAGAAGCCACACACTGTCCCTGCAGGGGAGACGGTTCACTTACCTTGTCGTGCTAATACTGGACCAATCTACCGTAAGACCCCTGTCATTTTTGAGCCAGATGAGTTGACAACCTGGCCTGCAGGATTGGCAGTCCACGAATCCCTTACCACTGTGAAGGAGGGTGATGCAACCATCTTATCAGTCGCAGTGACCAACAACACAAGCCACGATATCACCCTGCCTGGAAGAGTTGTCCTGGGGCGCCTCCAGCTGGTCCGGTCAGTTACTCCTATTGAAGTCAGGTTTAAGGACCCTGAGACACCGACCCCATGCGAGGGACCGCCTTGTGAAAAAGATACACCGGCTGAATGGATTGAGAGTGACTTGCCATGGTTACCTGAAGTTGATTTGAGTGGACTGACGGTAAAACAAAAGGAGCAGGCAAGACAGTTGTTGGTTGAAGAAGCGGATGCATTTGCAACGAACGATGATGATGTCGGCCGCATTCCCGAATTGGAGATGGATATTAGACTGACTAGTGACCAGCCAGTGCAGAAGAATTACATTTCCATACCCCGTCCACTCTACCCAGAAGTTAAAGGTTACGTTGAAGACTTGCTGAACCGAGGTTTCATCCGGAAGTCCAAATCGCCATTCTCAAGTAGTGTTGTCTGTGTTCGCAAGAAAGATGGCGGAATGAGGTTATGTATAGACTACAGAGAATTAAATAAGAAAACAGTGCCAGACCGGCATCCTATTCCTCGGATCCAGGAAGCGTTAGACAGTCTAGGAGGCAAGTCATGGTTTAGTGTTTTGGATCAGGGAAAAGCCTATCATCAGGGGTTCATCGGCGAGAAAAGTCAACCGTTAACTGCGTTTATTACACCTTGGGGGTTATACGAATGGGTGCGGATACCATTCGGACTCATGAATGCGCCCGCAAACTTTCAAAGATTTATGGAGAACTGTCTTGGCGAGCTGCGTGACGAGATGTGTATCCCCTACTTAGATGATGTAATTGTATTCTCAGAAACATTTTCGGAACATATTGAACATCTCCGTAAAGTTCTTCGTCGGTTGAGGAGTTATGGTGTGAAGCTTAAGCCTGGAAAGTGTGCATTGTTCAAACGGGAAGTGTCTTTCCTTGGAAGAATTATCTCTCAAGACGGGTACCGGATAGATCCCAAAGCTACAAATGCAGTGATTGCAATGAAGAATTTAAAACCGCGGACCGTTGGAGAAGTAAGAAGACTCATGGGTCTACTTGGGGTGTACCGCCGTCATATCAAAAACTTTGCACAAATAGCAAAACCCGTTTACGATCTCCTCAATCATGACCTGCTGGGGAAAAAGAATGCTACCTCAACCAGACAGAGCCCAGGGTTGCGTAGTGGACAGTTACCATCTTCGTCACCAGTGAAGTGGGAACCCAGGCACCAGTCTGCGTTGGCTACCCTAATAGGTAAAATAACTTCACCTCCTCTACTGGCATACCCAGATTATAATGCGCCATTCATTGTACACACCGATGCATCACAGGATGGCTTGGGAGCGGTCTTGTATCAGAAGCAGAACGGTACTACCCGAGTAATTGCATATGCCTCTAGGACTCTGACCCCGGCTGAACGCAACTACCACATGCACTCTGGCAAATTGGAATTCTTAGCATTGAAATGGGCAGTGACAGAACAGTTCAGGGACTACCTCTATTACGCTCCTGACTTTGTAGTATACACCGACAACAATCCCTTGACTTATGTGTTAACATCTGCTAAGTTAAATGCTAAAGGATTGCGGTGGGTTGGAGAGCTTGCAGACTTTAACTTTGAAATACGGTATCGACCAGGCAGGTTGAATGCTGATGCTGATAGCCTTTCCCGATTGCCCCGTGACTTCCACACCTACATGGACAGTTGTACTGAGAAGTTAACTCCGGAAAGCTTGCATGCATCAATCTCTGCAGTCCAGACATTGTCAAATGGGGACTCAATATGGCTGACAGCTCTGACTGATGAAGAAGAGGAACTCCATCTTGTCGACGCCCCGTCATTAGCATCTTGCAATCAAGTAAGAGTGGTGGATTTAGTGAAAGCACAGAAAGAAGACCCTCACATTGGACGCGTCCTTGAATTACTCAAAGCAAACCACAAACCGACAGTGAAGGAAAAGTACCAAGAATCACCTTTGGTTCGTAAGTTCCTGAACGAGTGGCACAAGTTTCATGTACACAGGAAGAGTGGGTTACTTTATCGTAACCAGCAGGTTGTTCTCCCATTGAAATTTCGTCGCACCGTTTACCGTGAACTCCATGAAGAAATGGGCCACCTTGGTGTTGAGAGAGTGCTAGCTCTGGCTCGAGAGAGATTTTATTGGCCACACATGAGGAGAGATGTAGAGAACTTTATCCATCACGTATGCCGATGTCTAAAACAGAGACGTCCAAATCTACCAACAAGAGAACCATTACAGCCAATTACAACAACGGCTCCTCTTCAAATGGTTTCCATCGATTTTATGCACCTAGAGCGGAGCTCCGGAGGCTATGAGTATATCCTGGTGGTGGTAGATCACTTTACCAAGTATGCGCAAGCGTACCCAACGAGGAATAAGACCGCTATTACCGCTGCAGACAAGATCTTCAATGATTTCATCCCTCGCTTTGGGTTTCCTGAGAAAATCCATCATGACATGGGAGGCGAGTTTGAAAACCGTTTGTTCAAGAGGCTTGAGGAACTCTCTGGAGTAATGCACTCCAGGACTACTCCATACCATCCACAGGGCAATGGTTTGGTTGAGAGAATGAACCGTACGTTACTCAGTATGTTGCGAACCCTACCTGAAACTCACAAATCCAGCTGGAAAGACCATGTAAATAAACTCGTTCATGCATACAACTGCACTGTCCATGAGTCAACAGGTTATGCTCCATTTTTTCTTTTATTTGGTCGTAATCCTCGCCTGCCAATTGATGTAATGTTTGATCTCGAGGAGGAAACGGGAGCCAAATCACATGCTGAGTATGTTACCAAGTGGAAGTCTGCCATGCAAGAAGCTTACTCACTCGCGTCAAAATCTGCCATGAAAAGTGCCATGAGAGGGAAAAAGAATTATGACAAACGAGTAAGATCATCAGCGCTGCAAGTAGGAGATCGTGTCCTGGTACGCAACCTCACTCCTCGTGGTGGACCAGGAAAGCTCCGTGCGTTCTGGGAAGATCAAATTCATCTGGTCGTTGCAAGAAAGGGGGAGGGGAGCCCAGTATACGACGTAACGCCAGAATCAAGTCAGGGACCTAGCCGTACTCTACATCGAAACCTCTTACTCCCTTGTGACTGGTTGCCAGGGAAACCCTGGGAGGACCTCCCTCCTGTAAAAAAGAGCAGAACACCGGCACCTTACTTTTGTGATGACACCCAACCACTGGTACACGAAGGGGACGGAAGTGACAGCGAAGACGATCTTCCAGAAATTTCATGCGGTAACCGCCCACTGAGACGTGATAGAAATGACCAAACACAGATACAGGTAGAGTCTACAAGGAAAGACGAACCACAACCAGATATCACCTATGTTCCTGCTGGTGAGGTGTCAAGTAAAACGGGAGCAGAAGCTAACATTGCTGGTACCTCTAACGAAGCACCGTTGATAAAGGACCCTCAAGCAGATGGTGGAGAGATAGTCGAACAAGAGTATACTGGCAACCTAGGCCGGCCTCAGCGTCTGAGACAGGGCCCAAAGCGCCTTACTTATGACACTCCTGGGGAACCAACTTACGTGCAGCAGGTTCGTGCCAGTCCATTTGCAGAAATACAGCAGTGCGGGATACCTACACCGTCAACACCCTACATACCTGAACTGCCAGTGAACCAGTACTGTGTGCTACCACCAGCCTTGAACTACATAGTTCCACCGGTACCACCCATGATGTCCTGGAATGCGAACATGATAGTGCCTCATATGATGCCCCAGCCAGTAGTACCACAGCTGCCACAATGGAGAGTGCCATACCAGTCATTCCAGTGCAGATAAACAGTTTTTCTTTTTTTTGCCTATTACATTGTTGTACTTAAAAAAAAAAAAAAAAAAAAACCACGAGAATTTTCCTAAGTGTATTTAAACATTCGTTATGTGAATGCTGTGAAAACTGTCTTAAGATAGTCGTTGTACTACAGAATCGTGAACGCCGGTATGGAGAGATGAATTAAGAGATTAAGTGGTCTGTAAGGAGCTGGGCCTGATCACCCCACTCCAGGATTTAAGAAGTAAGGAATATTCTGAATCAAAAGCTACCACTCTTGTAAAGAATTATTCTGTATTGCAAGTCAAATGTCATGGATGACATTCTTTTTCAAGTTAGGGGGGAGTGTTAGATATAGAAATCCGCCAGAGGACTGGACACTGTATGCGACGTCATGTGACGTCAGAGAGAGGACCATGTGCTTTTGAAAAAGTTATGAAGCTAAACAGTTAAGTTAAAAACTGTGGAAATACACGTGGAATAATTCAACATTGTGTGGATTTCTTGTGTAACACATTACGAATAAACAAGTCGGGAGCTCCGCTTTTAAGCTTGGCTAAATCTATATATTAAGTATACCGCGAGCAAAGTTCTCAAGTGGCTGATTGGCGTCAAGTGAATGGTGTGAAACGAGAAGTGGTTTAAATATGCAAAAAGTGCGAATGCTTAGCATAGCATGCGATGATGCGAATACCCATGGGAAATTCATTTTTGAACCTCTCAATGATGAGTTCAACTTTTCCTATTCACGTGCAAATGCTGTTATTTAGTTCTTACTTTTAGGTTCAAAAACCCCGATTTTTTCATTTTCTGACCATTTTTTTACCGTGTTCGAGGAGTATCACTGACAAAATGTTTTTTGTTTTGATTTGTTCTTATCTTTTGATTCCTAGAAAAGTCCATTTTGATTTGAAAGCAATTTGATTTGATTTATTTTGTTTCTTGTTTGATTTCTCAAATGGGTTTTGATTTTCAAATGTCCCCTTTAGATTTCTCAAATGGTTTTTTGATTTCCAAAATTTCTCAGTTTGATTTCTCAAATGGTTTTTTGATTTCCAAAATTTCTCCGTTTGATTTCTCAAATGATTTTTTGATTTTCAAAATTTCTCCGTTTCATTTCTCGAATGGTTTTTTGATTTCCAAATTTTCTACTTTTGATTTCTCGAATGGTTTTTTGATTTCCAAAATTTCGCCTTTTGATTTCTCAGATGGTTTTTTTGATTTCCAAAATTTCTCCTATTGATTTCTCAAATGGTTTTTAGATTTCCAAAATGTGGTAATCAAATCATGTGACATGTTTTATTTTGCCGGTCGGCCATAAGTCATCATGTCGGCTACACGGGATCGGGAAGGTGTTTGGAGGGGATTTTGTTTAAATCATCCTCCACACACGCTTACAATGTTTTTGTTTTGCAAGATGGGACGTCCAAATGCTGAGCATGCGGGTGTGTTCCCCGTTTGCATGTAGGTATCTTAATTAATTACACCATCTCTGATTCAGTCTTGTTCCTAGCAAAACCGTTTCTCTGTGATTGCTACCGCACCGAAATTCTCGTTGAAACAATGGTCGCAAGAACAAACTTGAGGTCCTACTCAAGCGTGAATTAGTGCCCAGCTTTTTATACTGGTCATTTGGTAAAAGATCATGACAGACCTGCTCTGACTTCCTCACGTGTCTTTGCGGTTGTGACGCTGTAATATGTGTCTTCAGAGTTCAGCTCTAACGAGCATGTCTTTTAGTGATTTCCCTCTTCTGTATGATATGATAGGAGGCATTTTGAAAATGTTATTCAGCATTGGCTGATTTTGTATTAAACTCCATTCTTGCATCAAGAGTTGTTTTACTTAAGACAGTGTGCCATCTATTAGGTTTTTAGGAGAGCCGCGAGCTTCAAGTCGCGTTTTAAAATTCGAGATGACCTCCTGGAATTTTGTTTCCGAGGAATTTGTACGTAAGAGTCTGCTAGCTTCAGCCTTCATGAAACCTCGTTTTACACCTGGAGGGTGACAAGAGGTATAGTGAGTGTATTGGAAGGTCTTGGTCTGTTTATAGTAGGTTTTGATGTCAAGGATCGATTCTGTTTCGAATCTAACTCCTTTGTAAACCACTGTGTCAAGAAAAGCGATTTCAGTGTCTGAGATCTCAGCTGTGAATTTTATCGTTGGATGATATGTGTTTGCTCGTGTTATAAATATATCTAGGTCCTCTCTTTTTGTGTCCCAAAGCGAGAAAACATCATCGATATAACGTTTCCATGCTATAGGCTTTATCCTAGTTTGGGTCAGTAGGTTGGTTTCGATTTCGGCCAGGAATATGTTGGCAAAAGCGACCGCCATTTTTGTTCCCATAGCCGTCCCATGAGTAATTTTTACTTAAACTCAAAGGAATTTTCTTTAAGTATGAGGCCTAGCATTTCTTTAAGATAGTGAGATGGTATAGGAGAATAAATGTCGTGAAAATTCTCATATGCACTCCATACTGTTTGAATTCCCTCCTCTTGTGGGATGTTCGCGTACAAGCTTGTGACATCCATAGATACTAAAATAGCATCCCGTGGAATTATTGTCTCCTCAACGAAATTTATGAAATCAGTTGTGTCTTTGATATACGATTTTTGTCGCATGGCAATAGGCTGTAATATGTGATCCACAAATGATGATATTCTTTCGCTTAGCCCATCGCAACCTGAGAAAATCGGTCTTCCGACCGGTTTTGGTTTGTGGATTTTAGATAAGGTGTAGAAGATAGGTGTCCTTGGTGGATTGGGAGTTTGTGAAAGCCATTCTTTTGTCATGTCATCGATATATTTGTCATTTTGGAGCTGAGAAATGAGCTCTTTTGCTTTTTGCAGTGTTTCCGTGACCATTTTCAAGAGGCAGATAGTGGTCCCTGTTTTTAAGTTGGATCAGGCCTTCTTGAAGTTTGTCGGTTATATTGAAGATCACTGTTGAGCTCCCTTTATCGGCTTTTTTTTAGGATTTTAGCCGTGTTTTGTTTCAACTCTTTCACTGCTATGTGTTCCTTGCGTGACAAATTGTATTTTGGCTTTTGCAGTGTTATTTCAGCAAGTCTAACTTTGACGTTTTCCAAGTAGCCTTCAAGGGCAACACAGGGTTGTACTGGTGGAACCCAGTTCGATTTTACATGGAATGGATGTTTTCCCTTGTCGTTTCTATGAAACATCTATTGGAGACGCATTCGTCTCGCAAATGTTCGAAATCAGCCAACAAGTGCCGTTTGATTTCGTTTTCGTTAGTGATGGGTGTTGGGATAAGTCGAAGCCCTTTTGACAGTATGCTTAACTGGCTGTCAGTTAATTTGTGACCTGAGAGATTTTTAAGAAATTTTTCGTTTGTCTCCCTTTCCTTGTTATATCTTTTATGTTTGGCGGTTTTTCTTCGCCTTGTGCGTTTGACAGTCTTGCGACTGGTCTCGTACTTGTGGTTTTTGTGGTTGCTTGTTCAGAGACCACACTGCTTTCAACATTTTTATTGTTGTTTAGCAAATGTGTACATAACATCTCTTTTATATCGAAAAGTTGCTTTTCTATGTTGTTTATCCTCATTACATCATTATTTACATTGCTTGCTATGTTCGCCGAGGGCGATTGTGACTCAGTTCTAGAGGAAATAAACCTCTTGTCTCAGTGTTTGGCATATTTCGCCCTTTCTAATTTTTTCACGTGACTCTCGAGTCTGCGTTGATGGAAGCGCAACAGAGCTTTCGGCATATTGTTTTAAGGCGCCTATTTCTTTTTGAAACATGTCATCGGGCGTTGTATTTGCTTTATACTGGAGTGACTTAGGACAAGTCTTTTGCTCTAAATGTTTCTTTAATTTGAGGATTGATTCCTCAGTTTTTCTTTTCTTGAATTCAATAGCGCTGCTTATTTCCTCTCCTTTCCTTTTTGAGGTTTGCCGTAAGTTGGTAACTTTTGGCGGGCTTTTCCTTGAAGGATTTCTCCTTTCGTTTCCTTGTGTTGCTGTTGCAGCAAGTTCAGTCTTATATCGTGGCTCTAGCTGTGATGTTGGAGGGCTAGTAATTAAATAATAGAGTAATTAAATAAATAAATGAAAAGAATAAATTCAGTTTCCACAACTGATTATGAATATGATGATGATTTTGTTAAAGAATTAGTATCAGCTTTGTCAAATAATCCTGATATAAAAAATATTTCTGTTAAATGCAATGCATAAAAACAACATGGTAATACTAAATACTTTACTTCAGAAGAAAAAAAAACAAGCAATAAAACAATCAAAAACAAAATATATGTTAAACAAAGAATGGTTTTGTAATACATGTAATAACAATTAAAATTATAAATTGTCAGGTAAATGGATGTATTTGAAAAGCAAAAAACCTGCTAAAAATTTGGAAAAACATATAGAATAATGTTTTTTTGTACATAAAAGTTTAAATAAAAGTTTAAATTTTTTTAAATGTATTTTAATTCTTTAGTTTTCATAAAATGGTTTAAAGATTATTTTCTTATAGTATATTCTAATAAAACGAATGCTAAATTTCACTCAAAAAATTTATTGAATCAAATAATGAACACAAAAAATTGGAAAGCTTCATGTATTCACTTTTTGAATCATATTTTAAAACTAAATGAAAATCAGGCAAATACTGTTCTCTATAATATAAAAAATAAATATATAAAATTTGTTTTTCATAATGATGATAATGAAATAATTAAAATAGATGAAAATCTTAAAGTATTAAAACATATGTTAATAAATCAAGACGGTTTATTTTTCTTTAGCAATGATAGAAATAGAAATTGATTCTAAAAACAAAACCAAATCTGAACAAATAAAAAAAGAAAAAGAACCAAAACAAAAGTTAAAAGTAAAAAATAATACAATGAACGACAAAAATCAAACTCAAAATAAAATGAATGAAAGCAAATTAAGATAATATGAAGAACTCTTAGAACTCGTTTTAATAGGACAAATTGTTCTGAATAATGATGGAGCTAATGATTTTATGCATAATTTAGATGGTTATACTATTAAATTGCTGAATGATTATAATGATGTTCTTAAAATTGACATTAATAAAAAAATTATAAACAATTTGTTAAAATTTTCAAAAATGGTATGGATGAAAATGTTCATGCCACAGTTAAAATTACAAAACTAAAAAAAAAGCAAAGAAGATAAAAAATCGGTTGTGGAAAAACATTTTGATAATAAAATACAATTTTATAAATAAATTTAATCAAATCAATAGATATAAAGTGCTTATTAATATCAACAAAATTCAAAAACAAAAAATGTTCTGTGAATTGGATAAAATTAAAAAGCAACATAATGTATTTAATGGGAAAAGACTTCATAAAAAAAAACTTAACAATTACAAAATCTTAGCAAACAAGAGTTGATAAACATAATTTTTTAACTGAAAAAACCAACACCTGCTCTAGAACGAAAAATATTATTCAACCACCATTAGAATTTCAAGATAAACCAATGAAAAAAATGCTCCACGAAAAAAATGTAAAAAAACGATTGAAAATTATGAAGAAAATATTACTTTACCACCAGTGCAATTTCAAGATAAACCAATTCCCACTCCAAAAACTAAAACTAATGTTAAAAAAATGGTACTAAAAAGAAATTATTAAAAAATCAATTTTAAAAAAAGCCACAAACACCCACATATGGTTTTAAAAAACCAAAAAAAGTTAAAAATTTTGAACCAAAACTAGAAACTATTTTTGAAAATAAACTATTAAATTTAGATCAAATTATTACAAAACAAGCTTTAAAAGGCTATACAAAATCGTTTGAAATAAGCATTATAAATAACAAAGACCCTTTAATTCAATTACAAAAAACAAGAAAACCTATTGGAATTAATATTGAAAAAAATTTAAATGAAATGAAAGGAATACAATTCATTGAAACACTTAATATGACATTTGAAAAGCAGGAAGGTAATGAAGAAATAATTAAATCAACTTATTTTAACAGCAAAGCACAAACAATAATTAATAACACACAAATTGAATTAGCTTTAAAATTATCAAAACAGCAAATATTACTTAACATTTCTCAATAGATATCAGAAGGCAGTGGTTGGGTTATTCAATCAATTGATAATCATTACCTTAACGTTGTTAAATATAAACCTTTAAAAGGCAATTCATATATTAAACTACTGCTAGAACTTCCAAACAGTGCAAAAGGATTGATAAACATGAAAAACAACGATAATGAATGCTTCAGATGGTGTCACATAAGACATTTAAATCCACAAAACAAAGATCCTCAAAGAATAAAAAAATCAGACAAAGAATATTTTGAAAAACTAGATTACAAAAATATTAAATTCCCTGTGACAATCAAACAAATAAACAAAATTGAAAAACGAAACAAAATCAACATCAATGTATTTGCTTATAAAAAAACCAACCATACCCTATTTACATATAAAAAGAAAAGTATGGAGATTTTATTAATAACTGAAAAAACCAAAACACATTATGTACTGATTAAAGACTTCAATAAATTTATGTATAATCAAACCAAACACAAAGAAAGAAAACACTTTTGTATGTATTGTCTTAAATGCTTCAGCTCTAAACGTGTTTTGAACAATCACAAAGACAACTGCATCCAAGCAAATGGTAAACAAGCTATATTAAAATGCCTGAAAAAGGTTCAAAAGTAAAATTCACTAATTTTCATTAACAACATCCCGTTCCATTTGTTATATGTGCTGATTTTGAAGCAATAACAGAAAAAGTTCAGAGTTGCAAGCCAAATGATAAAAAATCATATACAGAATCTTATCAAAAACACAAAGACTGTTCATATGGCTATAAAGTTGTTTGCTGCTATGATAATAAGTTTACAAAACCAATACAAATATACAGAGGACCTAATGCTGTATACAAATTTATGGAAAAAAATGCTTGAAGAGGTTAAATATTGTAAGAATGTTATCAAGTACAAATTCAAAAAGCCATTAAAAATGACAAAAGAAGACGAGGAAAACTTTAAAAAAGCTGATTCATGCCACATTTGCAACAAAAAATATATTGATAAAGACATTGTAGTTAAAGACCACTGTCGTACACTGGCAAATACAGAGGACAGCTCATCAAGATTGTAATCTTAATTTTAGACTCACTGATAAAATACCAGTTATTTTTCACAATCTGAGAGGTTATGATAGTCACTTTATAATGCAACAGATAGGTAAAATTGCTAAAAATCACACTTATGAGTTCAAGTCTTGATAAACTAGGTAGCAATCTACCTGATGAAGCATTAAAATACACAAAAGAAGCATTCAAAAACAAACAGTTCCAGCTTATGAAACAAAAAGGAGACTATCCTTATGATTATTCGGATATCTTTTCAAAGTTTGATAAAACTGAATTACCAAACAAAGAAGAATTTTACAGCATATTAAATGATGAGCATATATGATAAGAGGATTATCAGCATGCCAAAAATGTATGGAATACTTTCAACGTAAAATCAATGGGCGAATATCACGACTTGTATCTCAAATCCGAAATCCTTTGGTTGGCTGATGTTTTTGAAAACCTTAGGAAAACATGCTTAGAATTTGACGGTCTTGATTGCTTTAATTATTTTTCATCTCCTGGTTTATCTTGGGATGCTATGTTAAAAATGACTGATATTAAATTAGAGCTTATGAACGACATTGATATGTTCCAATTTATTGAAAAAGGCATGAGAAGTGGCATTTCATATATTGGAGACAGATATGGAAAAGCAAACAACAAATACATGAAAACATAAGAGAAAAACACGCCTTCAAAGTATATCATGTATCTGGATGCTAATAATTTATATGGTTAGGCTATGAGTCAATATCTTCCTACAGGCATTTTCAAATGGTTGACGGAAAAAAAAATTGATAAGCTAGACCTAGCTAAATATAAAGAAGACAGTAATAAAGGACTGATTTTAAAAGTTGATCTAGGGTATCCAAAAGAATTACATGATTTCCATAATGATTATCCTCTTGCTCCTGAAAAATTAAAGTTAACAAAGATATGTTATCAGAATATTGCCACAAAATAGCTGATAAATTCAAAGTATCAACTGGTCTTGTTCATAAACTAATTCCAACCCTAAAAAACAAAGAAAAGCATGGTCTACACTATCGAAACCTCAAGTTATACACTGATCTTGGATTAAAAGTAATTAAAGTTCATAGAGTACTAGAGTTTGATCAATCTCCATGGCTATAAAGGTATATCGATTTTAACACTAATGCTAAAAATGCTTTTCAAAAAGACTTCTTCAAACGTATGAATAACTCAGTTTTCGGAAAAACAATGGAAAATTTACGAAAAAGAGTTGATGTAAGGCTCGTTACGGATGAGAAAAAATGTTAAAATTAACATCAAAACCTACTTATGTTAGTAGCAAGATCTTTAAGAAAATCTAGTAGCTGTGGAGTAGATTAAAGAAACACTAACCCTAAATAGGCCAGCATATGTGAGTATGTGTATTTTAGATATAAAAAAAACGCTAAAGTACGATTTTCACCGTCATAATAACAAACTAAAGTACAATAATAAAGCAAAATTATTATTGACAGACACAGACTCACTGGCTTATGAAATGCAAACCAATGATGTATATCAAGACTTTTGGAATGGTAAAAATAAATTTGACAACAGTAATTATTCAAAAGATAGTAAATTCTATATTGATCCCCGGGTTCCCATGTGTGTGTCACGCTCAGATGTCTTTCTAGGAAACCTCTAATTTAAAGGCCCACCTTCAACCGACAGGCTATTCGACCGTTTGTTTTTGTTATGGAAATTCGCATTTCTTATCGTAGCGATGTAATTGGATGAATCTCGGATTCGGGTGAAATTTTCATATATGAAAATTGTTCCGTGGCACGCAATGCCTGTCGGTTGAAGGTGGGCCTTTAAGGTTATGTCCTGGGGATATGGACGCGTTTTTGGAAGCCTCAAGAAAATAGCACTCGCTTCGAAACCTATGATTTTGATTGTGTTTCTTGTGTTCGTACACGATGCAGTGTGTACTCATTTTCGAGGCGGTACATTTACATACAAGCCAGTCTACCCAAGCGACCCTGCAAACACGACGGTACGTTTATTTAGAAAATACCAGCTTTTCTAACTTAGCCATTTCTGAATCAAGCAACATTCTGTTCAGAGGTTTTTGCGTGCATGATGGTTGTTTATTTAATTGTCTTTACTTTGGTTGAAAACAAAAACAACGTACTTACCAGTTTGGAGAACAATGAAATCCCTCTGTTGGCATTGCGAAGCAACCCTGCAGAACACCTTGGCTTCGTCAAGAGCGATGCTAGTTGACCAGCGCGAAAAAACAAAGTTGGAAAAACATTTTCCTGAAGCATAAGCAAAAATCGTACATTTATCTTAAATGCCACATTTTTAAAAAGTATCTAGGAGGTTTCTAAGCATCTCAAAACATATATCCTAATGGAATCTTCTACCAAAGAGCCCGGACAGCGCCCTCATTAGCAAGTTGATGTTTACTTACTGGCTTTCAATGTTTCCGAATGGTAAAGCTTCAAACAACCCACGAGCCCAATGAATAGAGGTGCGGGGCAAAGATCAGAGACTGGATATGCAGCAATGAAACAAACTTTTTTCGAAATAATAAAGTTTCGCAGTATAATGCGCATCATGGCGCTTGTAAATTTCCAAGAAATCGGCCATCCGAATCTGCTCATATGAAATCGTGCAATAATAAATGATCTCAGCCTTTTGTTTTAACAGCATTACAGACCATTCTCTTGTCAGTTATTCTTTTCTTTTTGTGCGTACCGTTGCCCAAAAACGTCTTGTAACTCGCGAAAAACCCGGAGTTCATAGCTTAAGTATACGATTCACAACTGCAAATAGTTTATGCATCTTAACTCGGTTGATGAAGACAGACAAAAAGACAAGGGTAAAATGGAGTTTATTGCTGATAAGCTTACCGTTTAGAAGTTCAAATTTCCACAGTGTGGGATTCATCAAGTTTCAGCACATATCTTTTAAGATCCGTTTGAAGTCACTAGGACTAGACTGCCAAGCGCTCTTTCCGCCGTTGCAAATATTATTTTATTTGGGGAAAATTGCATAAAAACAGGGCCACCCAACGAGAATATTGTTCAAAACCACTTAAAAATAGCATTGTTAAACGTATTTTAGTATTTAAACGGTAGATATAGGCATATTTTTATCCCCTAAAAATTTTTCATCTTTTCGGATTTCCTAGCTGAGAGTCTAGTTATCCGAAAATTATAGGGATAAAAACTTACCTTTTCGAAAATTTCAGCCAGAAAAAAGGCTCTCGAAAATTCTAGGTGACCCTTTTAGAGTAAAAACCCGTTTAAAATGGGCACTTATACCATTTTTTAGAAGTTCAAGAATCCTAGGACAGGCAGGCAAGCAAGAAATTTTACAATCAATGTTCCGAAAATTCTAGATCTCAAATCGTCTTCCGAACAGATATTCTCCGAAAATTGACGTCGGCTGGCCCTGATAAAAAAATCTTTCACGTCCTGTAGAGCACTACAGTTGAAGCCCCGCGAATTTCCCTCCTCTACTTGGTCTTGCATTAGGTTAGCCAGTGGGCAATACCCTTTGAGTTTTACTGCAATACAGAACAATTGAAAGATAAACCTCTTTTCCACAACCAGTCGGCATCACTGCGAATTTGTCCCTCTCTTCAAGTATTTTCAAGTAGGCAATTTACTGATTTTTTTTCCTGTTCTTTCTTTAGCTGCATTGACAGGCTAGATTTTACAAGAGAGCTCGCAAAAAGCTTCCATAACAGTTGCCTCAAACGCCGCCCAAGTTTAATTCAATATTTCCTTGTTATCGTAGGATCATAGGAGGCTTCGGCGGCTTGTCATCCCATGTCACTTTTGACCAATCAGAATACTGTGTTCGTGGACGAACGCAGAGTATTCAAAAAGGGTGGTTTGCCCGTAGGCTCTCCTTTTTCCGCCCCAATCATCTGGCGGATGACATTAACAAAAGTGCCTGCTCCCAGGCTAGCGTTCACCCTATAGAAGGTTGAACGAATGTAGTTTTCCTTTTGTGAAAAATAGCAAACAACTTGAAAATAACTTCACTGTCGAATTACCAAAATAACCAAAATACAGGGACCTATGATCCATACGTGCTTGCGATTAAGTAAGCGGGACCAATTATAAAGGGATCTAAATACGGCATCGGTATTTCGTAGATTTTCGACACGGTATTCGGTATTTGCCAGTTTTTGTTGTGGTATTGAGGTATTGGGTACCTCCCAATGTCCAACTACCATTAGCTACCATTCGTAGATAATTCAAACTTTTTCTGGGAGAAGAGATCGTTGGGATTTAATTTGGTTGCAAAGTCTTAAGCTCTACATTTTGTTCTATCGCTTTGTAATTATGTGCATAATTATGCTTTTTACATTGGATGTTTTCCCGGTATGCTTTGCCCTGCGGCTTCCTCAACCCAGCCCTCCCGACAAAGATAGTGACCGTTTTCCCGAATGCCGTACCGTATTTTGGTGAAATCCCCGATCCCGAAAATACCCTTCGAAACCCTCTTTATTCACTTATTTGCTCTCACCGTATCGAGGGTCAAGTGAACGGTTGACCAGATGTGTCAAAATTTGACAACAGCAATTATTCAAAAGATAGTAAATTCTATATTGATCCCTAGTCCTGTTCCGGGACTCCCTCTTACCCCGCCCTGAAAATGGGCCTGGAACCCAGGCGGGAAAAGAGAGAGTCCTGTATTACTTGCAAGCGCATGCTCGGAACGAGCCAATCAGATTGCAAAAAATAGAACAAAGGAGACTTTTGTCTGATTGGCTGTTGAAAATTGTAGCATCCAGTTTCCAAACCGCGCGCTTCGATGTAAACAAAGATGGCGTTCGAAGCGATGATTTCAACTTTGTGCTTCTTCCATCGTTCGTTTTATACGTTGAAGGCGGTCTCTAAAACCTCAAATGGCGGAATTTTTTCCTTATTCACGCTTTTGTAAGCAATCCTTTTAGTTTGCTGGGGGAAGCAACGCTCTTTTAGAGTAAGCTCAATATTACAAGTTCACAGCATTTATTTCTCCATGTAAGTGGACGTATGACAGCAAATGCGCCAAGTGTGAAAACCCGATCAAAGTCCTTCGTTGGGAAGAGTGTGCTATGTGCAGAAAATGTTACAACGAGGTTAAGCGAAATCCTCGATCTCGAGGGCTTCGATTCAATCTAAGTAGAATTCGAATGCTCCTACAGCGAATCAATGGAAGAAGCTCGAGGTATGTGTTGAGTCATCGTTTAGCATTATCAGATGTTTTGAATTCTCTTAAAGAACATCTGTTTTCAATATTATCGCGACAGATACGTCGGGCGGAATTCCGTCTACTGTGAGACGAAAGGTGAATTCTTGCTTAGTTCACTGCGTTTATTTGACTTGCATATGCGAACACTCTCAAGGCATGTACATACTAACTTAAACATTTAACGTTCTTTTATTCAATGAAACCGAAATAATATTCATAATTACATAGTAATCATAAGGGTATACTTGATTTTTAAAAAATTGCTAAA
>NC_090894.1:37442437-37444937 GCF_036669925.1 Montipora capricornis
AGATTAATGCCAACAACTAAAAGTTAGCAGCATGTGCCCTGGCCACACCTGAAACAATTTGTGTTTTCTGTATACATAGCAAAATATTAGCCCCGTGAACTTGAAATGTAAAACAGGAGCTGGTATGTAATGGATTGCACGAGTTTCAAAATTAAAATTGTAGCACAGAGAAAGAACCCAATTTTAGCCAAGTTTTTCTCAACCACGGTAAGATACAAGCCGAAGGGTATCATGTTTAATTTAGCATACTTAAAATAAAAAGGGCTGCTAACAGTAACTGACAGTGCCATTTTTCTTCATCAATGGAAATAATATTATAATTGTGCTCAGGCAAAGGTCTATTAAGTTCATTATAAGTTACGCCAGATTTTATGTGGATATGTTAAGACTACTGTAAATTAAGACCCTATCAGACCTCATAAACTATTATGGGTAGGTCCCTGTCAGTTACAACTGCCAACATGTCTGACCAAGACCCAACCAATTATGAGGGTACCAGTGGGGTTAACTGCTTAAGGTATAAAGGCCTTTTCCATTATCATAAGATTATATAATTTGCACCAATTAATAGCATCTGACAAGGGGATAAAAGGGTGATTTTTTAATTGTGTATGGAGCAAAGTAGACCCCAAAAAGCACGAAATTAGTACAAAAAGGTTACCACTTTCTAAGAGTAAAAATAGTCCAATAAGATAGAAATGACTTGTATTATGCCAATATCCACTTCGTTTTATTCCAACATTTGGGGACACTACTCCACTCACAAGCCTGCGTTCGCCGTGCCTACAATTGTGTTTTTCAGGCTTAGTCAACTCTCTCTTGCTTGGACAGCCCTAAAAAAATGCCTCACCAGTACTTGCATTTTCCTATCGGTTTTCTCAGTTCTCTACCCTATAAATGTTTGCAGGAGCCAAACTCATGGCAATCAACTGACTAAAGGGCTTTTTTGCTGCTAATATTACTGACTCAGCAGCATTTTTTAAACTGTTTAATGATTTCAGCTATACCCCATTGGCACCCTTTGTTTCAATAATTATTACTTTCATCTACTGTAGGTCAGTACATCAGCAAACTCCTGCTAATAGTGAAGAATCTTGTCACTTCATAATATGTAGTTAGAGAAGCATTTCATATCTTATGCATTATATTGTAAGTCAGATCTTATTAAGAAATACTTTGCGAGCACCATCTGGATTCTCATCTCTTATCCTCTCTTTGGCTATGATGTACACAAAGCAATTCATTAGGCAATGAAAAATTGTTGTTTAACGTCACGTCATTTTAAGTATTTGGTCAGTGCCGTAATGTTCAGATTGCTATAAGCTAGTGATTAGAAACTTACATGTACAGTAACTTTAATTTGTAGTTTGATTCTTTGTTCTTATTAGGCACGAAGGTACCAGTGCTTCCCTCTCAGCGCACTCTAAACACAGGTGCCCCAAGCTCAGTATGAGGGAACATAAGGATTTGTATTGGAAGACAAGACCTGAGACATGACAGGATAATTTTACGAAAAAAATTCTTAATTAAAAAACCTAACCTTATTGCCATTGCCTCGGCAACCATCGTCTGGTGAAAACCGTATTGCAGGAGCCAGGAGTAACTCTTCAACAGTCTGGCCAAAACCGTATGCAAATAAGATGACTGCGGGAGCAGGGGTTTTAAATCTCTAGATTTTAGTGGCCAGGTATTCTAGAATCTACGTAGCCCCCAAACAAATCGATAAAAGGATGGACAAGAGCTTCGTGAAAAATCAACAACACACGGCGACCATTGAGTTTCTGCTTGGTAACCTAGTCAAAAGACTCGCGGGGGTCCACACTTTCACTTTGTAACAGCCGTCTGACATCGCTGGCAGGGCTTCAATTGCACGGCTTGCAGATAGAAATGAAAGAAAAACCTTTGCCCTTGAATTCTATGGTGGAATTTGAACCGTGGGAACATTTTAACGAGGAATATTTGACTGAATTTGGTGGGATCGTGAGAATTGAGTGTTCATCCTTGGTATTTTATTATGACTGTTGACAACTGATGAACTGATAATGGCCTAATTTGCTTAACAGGAAGGAAGCAACCCACAATGGCAATAATGTTAGGCTTTTTAATTGAGAATTTTTTTGTAAAATTATCTTGTCATGTCTCAGGTCTTGTCTTCCGATACAAATCCTTATATTCCCTCATACTGAGCTTGGGGTGCCTGTGGTATAAACACTGGGTACAACCGGAGTATTGAAATGTTTACACTAAGCTTATTCAGGGGGTTGGACAATCTTCAAGCCATGCAAATTTCGCATTTAAGTCTAAGCACCATTTCATATAGCGCAGATAAACTGCCATTAAGTCAAAGCACCCATTTTAAAACGGTTAGCTTTCAATAATTGTGTGATTCGCATGTTGACTCGCCATCTTGGCTCGCATGATTCGCAGTCATGGCTCGCATGCCTCGCTGGATCGCACATTGTCCAAACTCCTTATTCAGCAAGACGAACTAACCAGATGT
>NC_090894.1:37452437-37454937 GCF_036669925.1 Montipora capricornis
TGTAGATCAGAGCCAGCATAAGTAATATGTGTATCATCAGCATACATTCCAGGAACGCTGAACGATAGACAGTTAGGCAAATCATTAATATAAATTAGAAATAAAAGAGGGCCAAGGATCGTTCCTTGTGGCACACCGCATTTAAGAGTGGTAAAATCAGAGAGACAACCGTTAACGGGGCACCGTTGTGTGCGATTCGTCAAATATGATTGAAACCAATCAAGCGATTTCCCTTGAATTCCGTACTGATTCATTTTAGTTAATAGTATCTCATGATCAACAGTGTCGAAGGCCTTTTTTAAGTCGAGGAACACTACGGCATTTACGTCGCCACGATCGATATTAAACGCCCAACTGTCAGTGGCTTCAAGAAGAGCACTAACAGTAGAGTGCAAAGACCGGAAACCGGATTGTTGTTTAGAGATGATTCCCTCGTTACTTAAGAAGTTGTATAACTGATCGTACACAATCCTCTCAAACACTTTGGCGACAACTGAAATGACAGAGATAGGTCGGTAGTTGTTCAAATCAAGTGACTCGCCCTGTTTGAACAACGGAATCACTCTGGCACATTTCCAATCGTCAGGAAATATGCCAGACATCAAAGATTTATTAAACAGGTCACATAACGGACCTGAAATAATATCAGCACACTCACGAATTAACTTAGCAGAGATATTGTCTAACCCAGTAGATTTAGTTTTCGACAATCGATTTAGATGAGTAAAAACAATACTACTAGTAGTTGGACGAAAAGAGAATTTGTTGAAGTTTTCAGGAAAATTGTTTAAATAAGTAGACACTTCGTCCGAAGTAGAAGGTATTTCGCGGGCTAGTCTGGGCCCAATAGTTGAAAAATGTTCGTTAAAGGTATTGGAAATCTCGCTAGAATTACAGATAAATATATCATTTACTTTGACTTCCTTTACCAGCTGGTTGTTCTGACGACGGGACATGAGGTGATTAATAGTTTTCCAAGTCCTTCGAGAGTTTCCTTCGGATTGAATAAGACTATTATGATAATAGGATGCCTTAGTGGTTTTTACATTATTGTTGATTTTATTTCGTAATTTTCTGTAATTAGCCCAGTCATGAGGATTCTTTGTTTTTATCGCCTTCTTTTTAGCAGCATCACGACAGCGCATATCATTCTTCAAGACTGAATTAATCCAGGGTGAGTTATTCAATTTAGCACGTCTAGTTCGAATTGGAGCATGAGAATTGACAACGCGCAAAAATTTTGTTTTCCAGTTAGACCAAACCAAATTTGGATCTTCAGATTCATCGAAAGACCAGTCTTGTTGAGAGATTTCATTTCGAAAATTATCTCGATTAAAATTTCTAAAATTTCTATAAGAGATGTAAGAGTGTCCTTTAGATGATAAATCAGAAGAAAGTTTACGATAAACATAGACGAGGCTATGATCGCTGATGCCAATATGGGAGACACCGGAACAGCTTACCTTATCTGCATGATTAGTAAAAATCAAATCGATTAATGTAGATGAGGATTCAGTAACACGAGTTGGTTCATTTATTAATTGATTGAGCCCATATAAATCCGAAATCTGGAGTAAATGACGAGTGTTTGCATCAGGTGTAGAAGAGGCCAAATTACAGTTTAAGTCACCCAACAAATAGTATTCAAGGTCAAGAGAATCAACCTTGTCGATAAATGACTCATAACTTGAAAATAAATCGGTAGGAGAACAGGGAGGTCTGTACCATGTCGCTATCAGAAAAGGCCTAGAGTTCGGTTTACGAATTTCAATGATTAAATTTTCGAGATTAATTACATTTAGATCTGAGCGCACTACATAAGAATTAGAAGACTTAATATAAAAAGCTACTCCTCCACCATTTCTACTTCTGTCACGACGGATAAATTCGTAGCCAGGTATATGGAGCTCGGAACTTTTTATGGATTCGTCAAGTTTTGTTTCGTTGATTGCCAGAATATCAACAGAAAACTCAGAAAGAAGGACTCTAAGTTCGTCAATATGTTTGACGAGACTGTTAATGTTCAAACAGGCCATTTAAAACCACGCTTTGCTGGTAAAAAACTAGACGCATTGGAAAGACTCGAATTAACAGCATGTACTTCGTTTTCAACTGATTCTGGCAACGTTAGAGAAACAAGAGAATTATCAGCAATATCGGCATTCATGGAATTAGGAAATCAATTACATCGTAAAAAATTTACAAAATTCTTTTGCAATAACTCGTTACCTTCCCTATTAAGGTGCAGGCCACCTTTGTTAAGTCCATTTGAAGTGATGTTGGTATGGCTAATGAGTTTCCAATTATTTTGCTTGCAAAGTTGTTTTAGACGTTTGTTGACCGCTTTAACTGCATCGCTGTAATCATCATTCCTAGCAATAAGTTCAGATAGAACTATTTCAGACTCTGAAGCAACCTCAACTTCTCTGGCCAATTCGATAATAGCATCTGCGACGTCGTTCGGTGTAGATGATTTCAGATCGTTGGTCCCCACGTGAAG
>NC_090894.1:37459937-37482437 GCF_036669925.1 Montipora capricornis
GCCGCCAAAAATCGGGTCTGCAAGTCGCACCGTGTAAACCGGCCTTAAGAGACGCAGAAAATTTGTTTGCCCGAGTTTATCCCAGGTGGATTACGCGTTTTTTATGGTTCGTCCCGTCTTTACACTAGAGGAATAACATGAGAGACGCATAATTCCTCTGGACGGATTATGCCTCTCTAGTATAAAATCGGCCAATAGTTATTTGATTATGACGCTAAGCTTGTCTAAAGAATACAACAAAGTTTTGTGAAATAATTAATGCTGCAGACAGTTTCTTTGATGCCTCTTGAATTTGTAAATTAAATTATTTTGTATTCTATTACGTGTTTGCAAGAATGTTTTGTATACAGGAAGCTATTAAAATCGTATGATGCAAATTACAGGGAATTCCTATATCTTCTGTTTTTATGAAGTCAGACTATCTAAAGTCCTTCCTTTTCAATTTAATTGGTCAGCTGAATTCCATCAAATTTTCCAGATCCAGGGCATATTTTTAATAATCTTTTCTTTACGTGTTAAAAGGGTCAGAAATTTGGAAAAAATGCCGTCAAAGATTCTTAACCCTTTAGTCAGAAATGCTGAACCTTTTCCGTCCCAGTTGAACGGGGAAAGAAATTTTGAACCCTTTCCGTCCCAGCTGAAAGGGGTCAGAAATTCTGAACCTCTTCTCGTCCCTGTTGGATGGGGTCAGAAATTCTGAACCCTTTTCCGTTCCTGGTGAATGGGGTCAGAAATTCTGAACCCTTTTCCGTCCTTGTTGAACAGGGTCAGAAATTCTGAACCCTTTTCCGTCCCAGCTGAAAGGGGTCAGAAATTCTGAACCTTTTCTCGAACCCTGTTGGATGGGGTCAGAAATTCTGAACCCTTTTCCGTTCCTGTTTAATGGGGTCAGAAATTCTGAACCCTTTTCCGTCCCAGCTGAAAGGGGTCAGAAATTCTAGACCCTTTCCCGTCCCTGTTGAATGAGGTCAGAAATTCTGAACCTTTTTTCGTCCCTATTGAATGGGTTCAGAAATTCTGAACCTTTTTCCGTCCCAGTTGAACGGGGTTAGAAATTCTGATCCTTTTCCCTTCCCTGTTGGATGGGGTCAGAAATTCTGAACCCTTTTCCGTCCCAGTTGAACAGGGTCAGAAATTCTGAACCTTTTTCCGTTCCTGTTGAATAGGGCCAGGCTGATGGTGTAAGAGAATATATTCTGTCGAACTAATTTTGCAGTTCAGAGTGAATTATGGAATTCCACCTTGAATTTGTGCAAGGAATCTTCATCTCAGAGCAAACAGTGCAAATAATCGGCGGTGAAACTCAGTAATTTTGTAATTCCGTCTAGTTTTCTGTTTTCCCTTGCGGCTAATTTGGCATCTTTTTCCGAACTACCGTAAGAGATTCCTCTGTTCAACAAACAATTTCTGACAAGATATGCTAGTTCACTCCTAAAGATACCGGATTTTCAGAGTTAACCTTGTAGCTTTCTCCGAAAATCGCTAAATCGTAACGCCACAATTTAGTTTGGAACGCGTTTCAGATGTCTTTCTAGGAAACCTGTTATTTAAGGATATGTCCTGGGGATATGGACGCGTTTTTGGAAGCTTCAAGAAAATGGCACTCGCTTCGCAACCTATGATTTTGATTGTGTTTCTTGTGTTCGCACACGATGCAGTGTGTACTCATTTTCGAGGCGGTACATTTACATACAAGCCAGTCTACCCAAGCGACCCTGCAAACACGACGGTACGTTTATTTAGAAAATACCAGCTTTTCTAACTTAGCCATTTCTGAATCAAGCAACATTCTGTTCAGAGGTTTTTGCGTGCATGATGGTTGTTTATTTAATTGTCTTTACTTCGGTTGAAAACAAAAACAACGTACTTACCAGTTTGGAGATCAATGAAATCCCTTTGTTGGAATTGCGAACCAACCCAGCAGAACACCTTGGCTTCGTCAAGAGCGATGCTAGTTGACGAGGGGGGAAAAAAAGTTGGAAAAACATTTTCCTGAAGCATAAGCAAAAATCGTACATTTCTCTTAAATGCCACATTTTTAAAAAGAATCTAGGAGGTTTCTAAGCATCTCAAAACATATATCCTAATGGAATCTTCTACCGAAGAGCCCGGACAGCGCCCTCATTCGCAAGTTGATGTTTACTTACTTGCTTGCAGTGTTTCCGAATGGTAAATCGTGAAACAACCCACGAGCCCAATGAATAGAGGTGCGGGGCAAAGATCAGAGACTGGATATGCAGCAATGAAACAAACTTTTTTCGAAATAATCAAGTTTCGCAGTATAATGCGCATCATGGCGCTTGTAAATTTCCAAGAAATCGGCCATCCAAATCTGCTCATATGAAATCGTGCAATATTAAATGATCTCAGCTTTTTGTTATAACAGCATTACCGACCATTCTCTTGTCAGTTATTCTTTTCTTTTTGTGCGTGCCGTTGCCCAAAAACGTTTTGTAACTTGCGAAAAGCCCGGAGTTCATACGTATACGATTCACAACTGCAAATAGTTTATTCATCTTAACTCGGCTGATGGAGACAGACAAAGTGAGAAGAATAAAATGGAGTTTATTGCTGATAAGCTTACCGTTGAGAAGTCCAAATTTCTACAGTGTGGGATTCATCGAGGTTTCAGCAGGTATCTTTTAAGATCCGTTTCAAGTCACTAGGTCTACACTGTCGAGCGCTTGCTCCGCCGTTGCAAATATCATATTATTTGCCGAGAATTGCATAAAAACAGGGCCGCCCAACGAGAATATAGTTCAAAACCACTTGCAAATAGCATTGTTAAACGTATTTTAGTATTTAAACGGTAGATATAGGCATATTTTTATCCCCTAAAACTTTTTCATCTCTTCGGATTTCCTAGCTGAAAGTATAGTGATCCGAAAATTATAAGGATAAAAACTTGCCGTTTCGAAAATTCCAGCCAGAAAAAAGGCTCTCGAAAATTCTAGGTGACCTTTTAAGGTTAAAAATCCGTTTAAAATGGGCAATCATGCCATTTTTTAGAAGTTCGAAAATCCTAGGGCAGGCAGGCAAACAAGAAATTTTACAATAAATGTTCCGAAAATTCTAGATCTCAAATCGTTTTCCGAACAGATATTTTCCGAAAATTGACGTCGGGTGCCCCTGATAAAAAAATCTTTTACGTCCTGTAGAGCACTACAGTTCAAGGCCCGCGAATTTTCCTTCTTGACTTGGTCTTGCATAAGGTTAGCCAGTGGGCAATACCCTTTGATTTTTACTGCAAAACAGAACAATTGAAAGATAAGCCTTTTTTTCATAACCAGTCGGCATCACTGCGAACACATCCCTCTCTTCAAGTTTCTTCAGGTAGGCAATTTACTGATTTTTTTTTCCTGTTGTTTCTTTAGCTGCATTGACAGGCTAGATTTTACAAGAGAGCTGGCAAAAAGCTTCCATAATTCAATATTTCCTTGTTATCGTAGGATCATAGGAGGCTTCGGCGCCTTGTCATCCCATGTCACTTTTGACCAATCAGAATACTGCGTTCGTGGACGAACACAGAGTATTCAAAAAGGGTGGCTTGCCAGCAGGCTCTCTTTTTTCCGCCCCAATCTTCTGGCGGATTCCCGGTTCGCACGACATTTACAAAAGTGCCTACTGGCAGGCTAGCATTCACCTACCAGAAGGTTGAACAAATGCAGTTTTTCATTCGTGAAAAATAGCAAACAAGTTGTGAATAACTTCACCGTCGAATTACCAAAATAACCAAAATACAGGGACATATGATCCATACGTGCTTGCGATGAAGTAAGCGTGACCAATTATAAAGGTATTTCGTAGATTTTCGACACGGTATTCGGTATTTGCCAATTTTTGTTGCAGTATTGCGGTATTGGGTACCTCCCAATGTCCCCCTCGTAGTTCAGCACGTGCGAAGAGACCATTAGCTGCCATACGTAGATTATTCAAACTTTTTCTGGGAAGAGAGATCGTTGGGATTTAATTTGGTGGCACAGTCTTGAGCTCTACATTTTGTTCTACCGCTTTGTAATGATGTGCATAAATTATGCTTTTTACATTGGATGTTTTCCCGGTATGTTTTGCCCTGCGGCTTCCTCAACCAAGGCCTCTCGACAAAGATAATGAGCGTTTTTCCAATTGCCGTACCGTATTTTGGTGAAATCCCCGATCCCGAAAATACCGTTCCAAACCCTCTTTATTCACTTATTTGCTCTCACCGTATCGAGGCTCAAGTGAACGGTTGACTATCCTTGCCAAAATTCGTTGTAAGCGAGCCTCGAAGGATTTTGAAAATTTGAATAATTTTCGCTGTTTCTAAGCAATGGATGCTCGCTGGACCTTGAAACTTGGTCAAGGTGAAGAAAATTTATCCTTGTGACCATCGCTGGAGTTTGAGCGTGACTGATGGCGGTGAAGTGTGATTTTATCGGTGAGTTGTGAGGTAAGCTAGAAATTAGTTGCCAGCCTTCCCTTTATTTAGGTACGAGTGACAACCCGGGAATTTGAGAAGTCGCTTAAATCGCATTCAATCAGGCAAATAACCACACAAAAACCGACAAAGTCACCACGACATTTAAGTACAGCTTTTTTATTGAGAGGTTTTGCGGGTAAATATCTTTTTTAGTTTGTTTTTGAGATTCCCAGACAAATCCTTACAAATTTTACTCTCCGAGTCTGGGCCGCCTGTGATTACACGTGCGACTTTCTCAGCTAAGGCCACCCGACACATATTCTCCACAATTTATTTATTAATGTTGGAATAAAAGCCTCAAATGTTAACAATAGATTTCCGACAAATTTTCGATCTTAGCGAGCTGCACACGATACAGAAGCAATGATTTCGTGACCATCTTTACTGCTGAACGTCCAACACCTGCTCAATTTGCAACGAATTTGCATGGGCGGGGTTGAAAAAGTACTCATACTGCAACATAGTTAATAGAGGGGAATGGTTATGAAACCAGACAAATTTCTTTGTTGTAGGTTTTTGTTCTCCTTTTTGGCCTTGACCGTGCACAAAACACAATAGTTGTTTACTCCGTACTGAGGAACTAACTAATAGAAACGTGTTGCTTACGTAATTCATGCATAGTGTATCAGCGCAAAAGAAAAGATTGTGCACGGTCGCGGACTTTCCAACCTAAGTTTGCGCCTTTGATGTTTGCCGAGCTTCATAAATCGGAATCATTAATTTATTAAGCATATTACATGACCATTGTGGACAATCAAATTATCATATTAAGAATATAAAATAAAAGAAATAAAAGAATAGACCCCAGTCCTAAAAGAGTAACTAGGCTGGCTGCCAGTTAAATCACTACTGTATTATGGTGACGCTGTGCATGCCTTTAACCTTACTGCATGACCGGACGAAAATTCCGCTTACCTTTCGTCGCGCTCTTTAAAGCGAGCGGAGATAAGTGGCCGTGAGACTCGAAATTTGCAACTTTTAAACATTCCTCTTTTAAATAACCCTATAGGACCAGGCCCGTAACCAGGATTTTATGTCGGGGGGAGGGTGCTAACGAGGCCAAAGTGAACCAAACTACCGAAATGTATTTTTTATTGTCAGATCCGTTTATTTTGGAAAATAGCAATACATGAAAAATTGTAACGGCAAAGTACAATCTGATTGGTTAATTTGCCGTTGTCGATTGAGAGTCCATACCACACTGATCGCGTCGATGTGTCGCGCAATGCCTTTTTCAGCTCGTGCTGTGGAAAGAAAACATTCCTTTGACGTTGATATTTTGGTAAAAAACAAATCAAAATGTGGTTTAGAGTGGTTTGTACTCTTATCGACAACGAATACGCCTCATTACTCTTTTCCCAAACATTTTTTCTTATTATTACTGCATGTTGAGCGAGTTTGATTTCATTGAAAGGAAAGTCTGACGCGTACAAGGAGCCGGGAATGTTACTTCGGATTAAACTGTCTAAATCAGGATTTTTGAGGTTCATCAGTTAATCGTTTTTTTGGGAAAGAATTTGAAAAAAAGAATTTTTGACAAGCGGTTTCCCATTCAAAAATGATACGCAACAGCTGCTGTTCGAGAAAGTTCAGCCCAAATGTTTTTCTCGCGCCATTTTTACCGTACGATCGAAAAAATGAAAAGGTAAAAAGTAGTTAGGTTTTCTGCAAATTTCAAACCAGAAATTACACTAAGAGTTTCTTGACAGCAATAATATTGTTAGCATCTTCCCTACAGCGAAAAAAGCATGTTTTTCGTCATTTCTTTTTATCGATCGCTAAGGTATTCTTTTAATGATGGCATTTCTCCAAAACAAACTTAATCATATTTTTTGGTTCTTTCTTATATTTACGCTTCCTCTGAGTTTGCTTGTTTGCGTTGTCATGGAAAATAATATCCTTTTTCGGATTTTGCGTTTTTTTGACGCTGAAGAATCCCGTGATCAGAAATCCGTTTTTGGATTTTCCCAAAAAAACGCACCTATAGCGATGTTTCTCGTGACGTCACCTATTGTTATTAATATGCCAACCAGAACCCAATTGGCTGTTGAAACAATGACTTCCTTTGTTCCTTGGTTGGCTAATTTGAATATCAAAAGAAATGTGACGTCAATGTTTGTAAACAAGAAATATCGCTATAGATACATCTCTGCGCTCATTGAAATGTTCTGAATGGCTCGGGCTACTAGAATGCAGCTGGTTTAATTTTTCCAGTGAATACATTACTGCTTTTTCCATTCTTTGATTTTGGTTAAATATCACTGTTAAGTTTTAAACTTCAGTTTAACCGACGGCACTCATTAACCTGGATATTGAGTATCAAAATGCGGACCATTGGGGCCTGTGGGGGGGATGCGAACGCACCCCGTGCACCCCCCTGGTTACGGGTCTGAGGACAAAGGACTTTCTACTATCAAACAGTGTCATTATGGAATAGTTTAGAAAAAAATCTTAAGCTAAGCGAGTCTCTGAGTATTTTTAAACGAAGATTACGAGATAAACTCGTACGTGAATTTTATCTTCATAATACAATATTGTCATATAATTCTACCTTGTTATATATTTTAATAATTTCTTGTTATGTTTCATTTTAATCTTAATCTAACCAAGAGAAAATGAGGGGACAGAGAGGGAGGCTCAGGGCGTTGGCCGGGATATGTCATGTCCACGAAAGTTATTTTTAGACGAGCGGAAGTCTTTTTTCTAGCGGAATTCTGTCTTCAGAGACGTCCGCATACAGTCTTGCCTCGCTCTCAGGTTCTTTGTGAAAAGAGAAAATGACGGCGTACGTGCAAGGCTGATGAATATTTATTTTCTTTCAAACATCGGACCGAGGTTGGCCTGCATGCGGACGTCTCGGAAGACTTACGCTCGTCTAAAAATAACTTTCGTGGACATGACATATCCCAAGGGCTGGACCGGGAGCCTCCCTCTCTGTTCCATCATTTTCTCTTGATCTAACTTATTTAGTAGTATTAGTACTGAAAAGCCCCCTTGGGAAGTGCTATTAAATCCTGTAGTGTAATAGATAAATGAATAAGAGATATACATTTCTACTCAAAAGGAAATAAACGGCACGCGATGTATGCAGAAGCGATGACATTTAACTACCATTTCCGAATTCCTGTCTAGAAAATTGGAAAATAAACGAACAAACAGATGCTTAAACGTTGGACATGGATCGCACTGTGAACTGTTTGAGGATACCTAAACTTCGAGCCAGCATTCGAGCTAAGATCCGAGCCAGGATTCCAGCCAGGATTCGAGCTAAGATGAGCTTTCTCCGCTATTTATTCTTGAATCTCTCGGTTAGGTTAGGTCTCGAATCGGTTAGGTTAGGTCTATTTAGGTTGGTTCTAGTCTAGTTAGGTCTAGTTAGGGTTAGGGTAGGTCTCGGTTAGGTTAGGTTAGGTCTCGGTTAGGTTTCGAATCCTGGCTCGGATCCTAGCTCGGATCCTGGCTCGAATCCCGGCTCGTATCCTGGCTTTATTCTCAGTTTATCTCGAACTGTTTTTGTTTTTGTCACGCAATTTACCCCCAGAGGGTTACTGCGGTCGCAAGTTTGCGAAATTAAAGATATGTGATACCACTCGGCCCAAAGCTAAAAAGGACATTCTCATCGTTAAAGCATCATTGCTCCCTTTGGCAAGACTTTTTCTTTTTAGACGTTTTCTCTCCCGCGGGTGCTTCCTTTGTGAAACTGAAAGCTGCTTTGGTTGTCGATCTCGCGTGTGCGATCTAAAGTAGTATAAATATTTTAAGCAAGAGCCGATACAACGTAGATTTGATTTTAGTGGTGTACTATAATTCGGCTGGCCAAACCAGCCTTCTTCAGGTACAATGAGAGTTTACATTGGATTGCTTCTATGTACATATATATGGTAAATAGATGTTGACTTAATACTAGAAAAAATGTGATAAAAACATGGCAGTTACAACAAATTAAGAGTAACGGAAAAATAACTCTAAATAATAAACTGAAATCTAATACGTTTCTTCGCAGATATTAAGACCGTTGGGATCAATTATCCTTTGAATTCAAATTCGTTGTAACTGCCATGTTTTATCACATTTTAACATGGTACCCCGTGAAGCATTCCTGCACGAAAAACTTGTTTTTTGTTTCCAGCATACGCGTGAGGCTTTATGCGAATGTGCTTATCCCTGATACAGTACTCCGCGGGTACACTAAGGGGGTGTTTACATGATACCGGTACGAGTTTCATTCTGGTACGAGTTGTCAATTTCATACCGCGTTTACATGAACGACACCGACGATTACCGGACGCCATCTTGACGAATATTTAGAAATACAACGCATGCGTCAATAGTCCCATTCCACCACGACTTGACGACTCGTACCGGAATGGGAGTCAATGTAGCGTTTACATGATACCGGTATAACTTTTCATACCGTTATGAGAATTTCGATCCGGTACAACTACCGGGATGAACTCATACCGATATGAGTTGTACTGATATGAGATTTTTCACCGGTATCATGTAAACAAATACAGAGCGATAAGTAAGAACCGGGAGGAACTCGTACCAGAATGAAACTCATTCCGGTATCATGTAAACACCCCCTTACTTATCGCTCTGTATTTGTTTACATGATACCGGTGAAAAATCTCATACCGTTATGAGTTCATCCCGGTAGTTGTACCGGATCGAAATTCTCATAACGGTATGAAAAGTTATACCGGTATCATGTTAACCCTGCATTGACTCCCATTCCGGTACGAGTCGTCAAGTCGTGGTGGACTGGGACTATTGACGCATGCGTTGTATCTCTAAATATTCGTCAAGATGGCGTCCGGTAATCGTCGGTGTCGTTCATGTAAACGCGGTATGAAATTGACAACTCGTACCGGTATCATGTAAACACCCCCTAAGAACCGGGATGAACTCGTACCAGAATGAAACTCGTTCCGGTATCATGTAAACACCCCGTAATTGTAGTACAGATATTTTGGAAAGGGCAATATTCATGTAGACAAATCTAAGTATTGAATAACAGCTACAGAAACTGGAACCCGTGGATCTTATGACTTCAAATATTATGTTGAGCGAATAACTATGTATTTAAGTCATAAATACTCTTGGTCTTTGGCCATTTCAACTTAGTCAAAAACATAAAACAAACAGTGGCTACAAATTACATAATGATAAAGCGCATTTTACTTTTGACTTGACGTTTCGTATGCTTACAGATCACGCTGTAAAAACAGGTCACAACATAAAATGGGACCATTTTCAAGTTTAGCAAATGGTAGCTCTGATTTGCATTGTTAAGTAATACGTGACCTTAAACCAGCGTTAAACGAAAACGTTAGCAGTGAAAAACTGTGCCGGGCTTTATGAAACGATCAGTTCTCACTGCTATCTATTTATGTTACTATTTTTCTCATTCTTTCTAGTTACCAGTCTTCTTAATTTTTTAATTTTTTGAATTTATTCAACCGTCGCTTCTGAAGATGTATGTTGTAGCATACAAAACGTCAAGTCAAAATCAAAATGCGCTTCATCATTGTTTGTAGCCGCTGTTTGTTTCATGTTTTTGATTATGCATTTAAGTATAATTTTTTTTCTAGAATTGCCAGGGAATGGAATAGTCTCCCCTCTGATGTTGTAACCTCAGAATCTTTACAAATTTTTAAGTCTTAATTATAATAAACAGTCATTTACAAGTTTAGTTGGTTAGATATAACTAGTGTCTTTTCAAATTTATTTTATTACTATTATCATCATCATAATCATCATCATCATCATTATTATTATTATTATTATTATTATTATTATTATTATTACTAGTAGTAGTGGTAGTAGTAGTAGTAGAAGTAGTAGTAGTATTTATTTTCGTTGATATCATTTATATATTTATATATTGCATTTATGTATCATTTACATATTTATTTATATATTTATATCATTTTATTTACATTTTTTAATATGTGGTTTTCTATTACATTCGATATTTTGATTAGCACTACTTTATAATTCTTATGTTAAAGTTAGCGTGATAACTTATATAGTTTCTACTGACTCAATAAATGTAGAATGAAGAGTAAGATCGACCAGAGATTTCCGACCATATTCTGAAGATTTTGTCAACTTGATGAAGATTTCAAAAACTTTCTTTGCATTTTCAGGTCATTATAACATTCCGGATCGGTTGGCGAAGATCGTTCTCGTCCAGCACGTTCTGTGACCAAAGTACTATAAGCTCTGGACAGCTGATTGGCATTAATCACTACTTACAGTGCCAGGACGGCTGTATTGGAAGCGTTGGGAGCTTGTATTTCAGATGCACGGATTTTAGTACAAATGAAGACTGGACAATTGGCACCAACAGTTTTCAATATACCTTTCCAATTCGTAGCATATCACCTCGCTACTATCAAGTCAGGTTAGTCAGTAGTGATCTTTATAAATTATGACTGAAACAAAAAGTAACTTTTATAACTTTCATGGCATAGATGATGTATAGATGCATCCCACTTAGAAAATTAATAAACAATTAAGTTACGTCAGCCTGATTTGATAATACCTGTTTCTTCGTGTTACATCCATGTAGAACACGTTGGAGTGAGTTAAAAAAAAGGTCCCCTCCCCTCCCCTTGTACCAAAAAATAAACTAAGAACAAGGACCAACATCAAAGCCGTGGAGCCCGGAAGCAGATCAGCGTGGATAGACGACGGAGAGATTGACTCTGATGTTGAAAACTCTGATGTTGGCTCTTGTACTGATATTTTGCGAGTAGGTTTTTCATAGATTCAATTTTACCTTGAACCAGTCGTCGACTGCGTCGTTTGTTCAAATCAGTTAATTGTTCCAATTTACGTGGAGAAAAACTATACGGCGAAGAAACGGAGAGCAGACTAGCGTACTGCACTGATGACAATAGTAGTGTTTATTGATAACATGTGTTCCCAAAACGACTGAACAGTTTTACATCAAAGCTTATTAAATTGTATGTGTAATTGCAGTGAAAATGGAATAAATTAAACTTAAATTTAAAATCAGAAGATCAACGGCCGTAAGGACTCAGGAAAAAAATTGTCTCCGACTCTAAATGAAAAGTCGACTGTATCACGCTGATGCTAGAACACATGTGCATCATAAATATAGTGTTCCACCGCAAGGAAAGTATCCAGCGTTGTTGTTTTGCCTTGTGTTATGTATCTGTCACCTGGTATGTTAAGTCATCACTAACGAAGACCAATTTGCGCTTGCGTTAAGAGCAAATTGCCTTGTTTCCTCACCTTGCTCTAGAAAGAATAGCACCAATGGGAAAGCAATGGATTATCTGAGAGAAGGAAACTAGGTACAACACGTTTCATGTAGATCACCGGGGTACCTGCCCCACCCTGCCCCTTCTTCGCTTTACGACTAGAAGTAATTAAACAAGCTTGTAAGTCAACACGCTAGTACGGTAGCGGAATAGCGGTTTAGCTTTTGGCGGACGGCAGCACCCTAAACCCTCTCCACAGTGCACTCTGCAGTAAAAATTACCTCTTGGGTTACCTTTTACATATGTTGATCCACAGCTACGAGGGTTCTAATTGGATTTTCCTGGTGCATCAGCCTGGAGCTAAATGGCAACTGCGCATGTACGTGAACCTCACCGTACGAAATGACACCAGACGTATGAATACGTCCCCGGTAACGACAATGACTCCAATAGTGCGTTTGAAATTTGGATGCAATCACACCATTTTTATCCCAGGTATGATTCTTTAACGCCTGTGTTTTTCCCGTTTGGCTGCGCCTGAGTAACCTTGTGTAAACTCGCTTTGTCTGCCTGCCTCTCTACCTGTCTCTCTGTTTGTCTGTCTTTCTTCGCGCTCTTGTCCTTACACCAGGAGCACCCGGATCGTTTCGGTAAATAATCTGTTCGGAAGGCGTTTACTGAATCCCCTCCAATTGTCTTCTCGAACTTTCGTGATATGTGAAAATAATGCCTACTAGTCGTTTTGCATGGAAACCGCAACGAAAGTCAGCCATGATTTTCGGGAATTAGTAGCGTTTCGATCAACGCACTGTCAAAGAACCAAGCTCGAAAACGCTACTCCGCCTTGCCGAACTAGTATTAACGCTTAACTGTTTTTCATTCACCGGCAGTTATTACAAACAAATTAATGGTGTAGCGATGGGCACACGAATGGGACCTATCTATGCCAATCTTTTTGTAGGATATGTTGAACACCAATTTTTTAATCAGTGCAACGGCCGCTACATCGACGACTGCATCGGCGCCATTTCATCCAGCAGAGAAGAACTCGGTCAATTTATACCCTCCGTTAATTCCTTTCATCCGGCTCCTAAATATACCTGGGAAATTTTGGAAAATTCATTGGTTTTCCTACATATCAAAGTTTCTATCTGTGGCAACGGGTTATGTACCAGCGTGCACTACAAACCTACAGATTTTCACAGTTTTTTGTTGTATTCATCGTCAAATCCATCACATGTCAAGAACTCCATTCCTTATTCTCAATTTCTTAGACTTCGACGTGTATGTATTGGTAACTCCGACTTTTCCAGAAAATCAGAGGAAATGTGCCAATTTTGTGAAAAACGTGGCTATCCTGTTTCTGTGGTCAAAGCGGGCCATCGTCGTGCCCAACAATTTGATCGACAGCACAACAAACGTCACTTTCCATCCTTATAATCACGAAGTCAAAAGGATCATTCGTCATAACTTTAAATTACTCCAAAATGATCCCGAGACTGGTAGAACATTTTGGCAACCTCCACTAATTTCATTCGCGTCAAAAACGTAGGCAACTTTTTAGTTAGAAGCGCGCTCAAAACTAACGAGCAACCCGGCACTTTCAAATGCGCGCGCTCACGATGCAAAACTTGTCCTTTCACTCTTAACACTAGCAAAATATCGGGACCTAAGCGATCTGTTAAGATCACCGATCGTTTCACATGTACCTCGGCAAATGTCATTTATTGCATAACTTGCACGAGAAGCAAGGATGGCAGAGTCGGTTAGTGCGCAGCCTTGGTGCAAGAGGTCCTGAGTTCGATTCACGTAGCACTGGTGGGGAGGGGAGAGTAAAATGAGCGCACTGTCGACCTCAGGTTTGTCAGTTAAATTACTGTTAAGAGTTATCGACGTTAAATATGGTTACTTTACTTTACTTTACTTTACTTTACTTTACTTTACTTTACTTTACTTTACTTTACTTTACTTTACTTTACTTTACTTTACTTTACTTTACTTTACTTTACTTTACTTTACTTTACTTTACTTTACTTTACTTTACTTTACTTTACTTTACTTTACTTTACTTTACTTTACTTTACTTTACTTTACTTTACTTTACTTTACTTTACTTTACTTTACTTTACTTTACTTTACTTTACTTTACTTTACTTTATGTAAAACACCTTCGCGATGTTGAGAAGAATTATAAAGATGCATCTAAACCAGCCACTCGTCATTTGCGCTATTTCCGGCCTTTCCCTTCATCTAGTGTAGGTACGACGGAAAGCCGCAAGAATCTGGAACAAGAATTCATCTTCCAAATTGGCACCCTAAATCCCCACTTATCGAAACGTCGAAACGTCAGCTTTTAGAATCCCTGTACGGTGGTCAATTTACATTATCAACTCCATTAATAAAACCACATTTTCCAGTACTACTTCCCCACCGACGCAGCACCACAGTACCTTTAGATATCACCCCCTTTATGATTTTCGAAAGACGGAGAGGAATACGTAAGTAGGTACGATTTTCGGAAAGGCAATAAGACTTTCGGAGTTCGGGAAATGGACAAAAAAAACACTAATCGATTAGAGGAGACTTAAGTTTCTCTGGGATGACTAAACATATAACAGTTTTCTTGCCGCGCTAAAATTAACTTACAGGGATTTAAAACACTCCAGATAGCCTAAAACAGCGTTTTAAAGGATATGAGAGAAGAGCGTCATCGGGTGCCCCTGGTATATAATCAAAACGTATATTTCATATCTTGATAGTGACTGACGCCGATAACGATGAGGTACGGTGCCGTTGGGCGAGGGGATATGGAGAGTGTGGACATATCTGTGGAGACAAAGGAATACCAAACGCATTGATGTATTCTGTAAGTGCCAAAAGTATAGTATGCGGGGACTAACTGGGCCGAATCCAGGGGCACGATACAAGAAAGGGCTGTTGAAGAGCGAGAATTTCCCGGCGGCTCAAAAAACTATCTAACTAACTAGAGAACTAAGTAGATAATGGTGATTCACGTCTTATGTTTATTGACACTATCTATGCATTGTGACGCAGATAAACATACATTGTCCTTGTTATCAAGCAACTAATACTCTTCCTTAGTGTTTCCGGATTGCGGCTACTTTTTATCCCCTTATTAGCTCTACTGCCAAGAAACATTTAAATAAATACTACTTAATTTAACTCAGCTCGATTAGCTTTTTTTATTCTGGGTGAATCTACCTTATTTTCTGTTTCAATTATCATTTTTGTAACTCTATTTAACAAATGAAGAAGCCTAAGCCGTGTACTACACTGTGATAAAACACGACAGGCATTTGAGAACACGAAGGAAATGTAGAAAACACGAGGCGAGTGTTTTCTAAATTTCTCGCGTGTTCTCAAATGTCCTGAATGCTTTATCACAGTGCAATAGACGGCGTAGGCTTCTTCATTTGTTTTATAATATAGAGGTAATGTGGCAAAAAACAATAAAACACGCGCGCAGGGTTCTATCTATATTATAGCCGAGCTCCGTGATTGTCTGAAAAAGGTCGAAGCGCAATAAATGCGATTTTATACACGTGGTTTCATTCCTTTCACAGAAACTCGAAGAAGTGGCAACATATTGGCATTTCGATATGTTTGTTCAAGTTATTGCTGAAATTACAGATAACCCCCCTCTCCCGTATCAATGTTGGATTTTCCAGAGAATTAAATGGTGACTTTTCTTACCTGACGAAATCCAACATTCAATTTGGGGGAGAGGGGGGCCACCAGAGCATGGTATTTCCCAAATACTTCAGCCAATAGTTAGAATAATCGAATTAGGTGTGAAGTGAACGGATGCCCGCAACCTTCCCAACAACGTTTGACCACGATTGTAGTTTACAGCATACATCTTTCATATTGGACATCCATGTTTTGATCAAATGACACCTGTCAAAACAAGGTATCCGCTCACCAGTAACACGTGAACATATCGCGGGCTCAAGCCTAGAGCTCACCGAGGTCAGCTGTCTTTTTTTTAAGTTGACCGCTGATTAGGTACTAGCTTTCGATTGGATTGCAAGCTCAACCTAGGTAAACTCACCTTAACATGAGAAAGGCTTCATTTTTCGCGCGCTTTCTGTGGCTCGACGCGGCTACACGGCCATACTACGTCAACTACAGTTCTTACCCAGTCAACGCTTTTCGTGTTCAGGTGGAAAACGGTTTGGAAAATGTTTTCTTTCTGCATTTTTCGCTGGTTTCAATCCAGTTTGACATATCGTGATAGCTGTGGTCCACAATGGCGGCTACGCAGTTATTCAGGTCAAGCAACGGAGGGATATAAACTTAAAACTGAGTGTTTATTTTTAATTTGCTTAGAGCTGCCTATTTCTCTGTATTGCATTTTTAGCATATCTTTAGAAGCTCTGATAAGGTTACATGATGCCTGGAGGAACTATGACTAGAACAGAAACGAAAGGAGAGCGAAAGAAAACGACAACGACAAAACAGAATACCAGTAAAAGCTCATATTTAGTGGAAGAGGTTACTCCACAAATTCTTTCCTTGAGCACTAAACCGTTTGTTGTTTTCAAAAACTGGTTTAATCGGTTTTTCCTTTGTTCAGAATTGAAAATCGAATGTTTTTTTGTCAACTGGAATTAAATAACAATTATCTGTACTCTTTTGGACGTAAAGACTAAGTTGATTTGTGCTTGTTTTCTTTTAAAACTCATGCGATTCAAGAAAAATGCATTGCCAAACTGGTACATTCCATAGTAAAATTTTCCTTGAAAAACCGATATTGCACTCATCGCTTCGTGATTCAAGCGATATCGGTTTTTTGCGTGAAATGTACCGTAGAATTTACTTGTGAGGCAATAGATTTTTCTACAGAAGAAAGCGCTTTTATATTAATTTGTAATAACGTGTGTTGTTCTTACTCGGGACCATGTACCTCGGGAATAGCGCAACACATCACATGTTTTTTTAATATATTTTCTACCTAAATTTCTATAACCAATGTTCAAACCTCAGCGGGGAGAGAGCTAGCCGTCTGCCAACCTTGCCAGAGATTAGAAGAGTGCTAAATACTTGTAACTGTTTTCACTGTTACAGCGCGAGTGTAAAATCACATACAGCGCAACAGAAGACACGGGCTTTTATGCTGCTCCTGTTATGATTGAAGACTTTGCTACGCCAACCGCCACACACGCGTTGAGCAGCATTCCGTTGCAGTTCTTGGTGTACGTCTTTAAGTCAAATGAGGCGTGTGACGAGCGCCCTGAGTTCACGGAAGAGACTCGGGCCGAGGGATCATGCATCGGGATTCCTCCAGGAGGGACCTACTTCGATCGCATCATCGTGCGAGCTGGTGGACCATCAAAGAGGTTTGTCAAACTCAGTTATGCATTGTTTGCTCTAATTCTTTGTAGTTTCTTTTTGCTTTTTAGAACGCCACACAACCATGCCCGATCTTCAAGGTAACGCCGTTACATTCCTACCCAGTCAGCCAGGGTACTGAGCGGGCAACAGGAATAGCTGAAAGTAGTAACTGATTAGAGTGTAATGTGAAGTGCTAGTTTTGTACCCCATATGAACCATGTGAGCGTTAGCCCTACTTATGGAAATGGGCCCACACAAGGACAGAGAAAAAAACTCTGACCAGGGTGGGAACGTTGTGAACGTCGTTTTCTCACGTAAAAATTGGTTTATCGTTAACTTGGCATGTCTCGTTGAATCATTTCATTGGACAATTATTAAGAAGAATGTATCTTTTTCAAGGTCGCACAGTCGGAAATTATTTACAAAGTTGTTATCCAACCGGGGCTTGCTATTCTTCTGTGGCGAATGACTTCAGGAACCGAGTGAGATTGTAGTTTGAAGCCAAAATTGTTCCCAATCTACGTATTTCTCAACCAACAGGACATAATATCATATAATGTCCAACGGGCGCTCATGAAAAAATTGTAATCCTGTAATTACCCAATGACTTAATTGTGAAACAGCTTTGAACGTGCAGTTGTAGCGACAAATATACGTCAAATGTTTGCGTATTTACAACATTACGATCATTTAACCACACCTGTTTTGTAGTATCGTGGAGGTAACTACAAGCAGTCCCCCCGGATTTATCAAATCGTCCGTGGCCCAGTATGCACCGCAGGAATATTACGTCAATGTCACGTGGACACCAACGACGTCACAGATAGAGTCGAAGCTGTTTTGTTTCACCGGACTGGAGAACTCTGGGTAAGGGAGAACTTGTGGTGACAGAGCTGTGACTCTGTGTCTCTCACTCTTGATTAACTCAGAAAATAACATTCATGACTGACATGGAATCAAGTTCTGGGCTTACTAAGGATTTACAGTCAACCAAATGAAGCGTACCCTTCAAGATTACATTAATGAATTAATCATTTGAACATTGAACCCGTTAGCCATATTCTTGGACTTGAGGGGCACGCTTCACTTGGTTTGACAATAACAAGTGGCATTGTTTTTATTCATGTTGGAAAAATTGCATAATATGCTATCTTTTTGTAATAGCTAGAACGAGGCAAATGTCATGTAAAGTAATTATATCAGTCAATTTAATTAGCTTCGTTTTTAACCCGCAAAGACAGTGAATTCGATCGATCGATCGATCAATCCTTTATTTGGTAATGCAGTCTTTTGATACATACAGTTATAAAGCCAAAGGCTGAGGTGGACCTGCAAAGAGTATGAGATATTTTATAAAAGAATAATAAATACAAACAGCTAATAAGCATAAAACTTAATACTTCTTAAAATAAGAAATTAATAAAATATAAATAAGATAATAAGAATAAACAACACAACTTATAATTGTCTAATATTAAAGTGCCACTACGACCAAAATATAATTCTTTTTTTTCTTTGGATTACTAAACACTAAGGGCCAGTTATTTAAACAAAGTCTAACTTAGGCCGCGGCTTAAGACAATATTTGGACCTCCAGATCTATTTATAAGCGGTATATTTTAAGTAGATAAATTGCTGTCTAGTCTGGAATGCAAACCTTCTTGTTACCATCAGCAGCAGATAATATTTGGATATGATTGTTGGCAATATTGGAAATGGCTTAGAACACGGTTTTGTTGAACATTGTCTAAACTATGTTTTAATAATCGACCATAAGTGACCCAAGTTTTAAGTTCTGATTTTAAAAAGACACCTGTTTATTTTAACTGGAATTTTGTTATTTGTTGGTCCGCCATTACTAACTTTAAAATCTTGAGAGAGCGTGGTCGCGGAGAAAATGACATCAAAGACTCACTGGTTTAAGAATGCAATGCGTGTGTACGCGGCTGAATTAATATGCAGCACGGGAGTTTCGGGCTTTCAGATTTTTAAACTCGTATTTTGCATATATAATAAGTTGCGTTTACACGCTGAAGTTTTAAGGAGGCAGTTAACCCTAAATCAGTGGAATCAGATAAAAACTGATAATTTATTTTCAAATTGGCCAAACATAATAAAACTTGGCAGATGCATGCAATGTGAGTCAATGACGTCACTTTTCCCTAGATCCAACCCTGTGAGGTCCAATCGGTCAGTTTTGAACGTGAGTAAAGGCGGACCGTGAAATCCAAACGTTACATTCAAAATAAACAGCCTTTGGATAAAAATCAAAGCTCAATATTTTGCCAGTCGGGTTTTTGAGCGAACACGCTTTCAAAATCTGAGGAAAAAAAGAAAATGATTTTTGATCATAGTAGCACTTTAAATAATTAAAAGCTTTCTTTTTTTATTAGGTATCATGAATACTTCCTTGTTAAAGAAGTGGGGTATACCTTTCGCTTGTTTCCTTTCATTCATTGAGATCGAATTAAAAGCATTTTTGTCAACTTTCCTAAATTCAACCTTCTTGTTAATAAAATTCCAAAATTACGGGACTCCAATATGGAGAAGAATTTCTTCTCAGTTCTCTTTTAACCTAAATTTCATCAAATTATTATACAAAATCTTTTTTATGTAAATGGTACAGAAAATAGCTCTGAAATCTGATTAGGAGCAGATTCTCTACACACCTGTTACATTTTGAGTAAAATGCGTCTGTTATGTTAGTAGTCAATTGAAAGCCAGTTACACTTGGAAAGACATATACTGTCATCAAAAATTTAAAAGGTAAATGATTAATTATACGGCACGCACAAGCATGCATAGGTTTGCTCTAAAAATTTCCTTAACTGATATTGCGTAAGTAACACTTGGTTAAATGATTTTAAGTTAAATCTCTTATAAACTAATTTTGGTAAGAGTTTTGTTGACTACTGATTTACTCGTTGGCTGAAACTCGAATAATGGCCAAAAGGTGTTTTGCGGCAAACAGTCAACAGGTGCAACATCTACCAGCCTCCAAAACAACTCACTCAGTCAACCAGTCAATCTGGACTTAATACCGATGTGACCATTTGAAGACATGATTGATCATCCCAGTTATGGACATAACTTAAGCAGTTGTAAAATTAAAGCCTGAAAATGTTCAGGCCTGAACGGGATCCCCTTCAGGCCTGAAATTTTTTTGAAGTTGTGTGCGTTACTGGGATGATCAATCATGTCTTCATATCTTTCTCCGCAGTTCAAATATATGATCTTTCATATCTATATTCACTTGATGTGACCATTATGATATGTGGTTGAAATGTAACAAGCCCTCAGTTAATATTAAAAAGACTTATTATGTCATCTTTAATCCAAGACAGAGAATAGCTAATAATGATTTTAACATTTTCTTTGGAATCCAATTACTGAAACAAACAAATGTAACCAAATTTCCGGGTGTCTATCTTGATGCGCATCTTACTTGGAAGCATCACATAAGTTTTTTATCAAAGCAAATCGCAAAATCCGTTGGTATTATATTTAGATCTCGATTCCACCTTTCTTCAAGAAGCAAGCTAGCCTTTTATTACTTACTAATTTATCCTTATAAGTATTGTAATTCCACTTGGTCTTCTCCATATGTCTCCAATTTAAATAGAATATTCTACTTGCAAAAGCGTGCTGTGCGAGCAATAACAAATTCAGATTACCGAGCGCATTCTGCTCCTTTATTTGCAAAACTAAGCATCATGAACATTTTTCAAATAAATTCATTTCAAATTTCTAAGTTTATGTTTTATTATCGCAATCAGTTGTTGCCTTCGATGTTTTTGAATTTATTTGAACCAAGCCGCCAAGTGCACAAAAGACAACAATTATCGGCCACATTTTGTCGCAATAACATCAAACAATGTACAATTCTTTATCAAGGTCCAATAATCTGGAACTCTCTTCCTGGATCAATTATTAATTCATCTAGCTATCTGAACTTTAAGAAAAGTATGTTAGAGTTCTCTTTTAAAAAAACTGAGTTACTTATGCCGCACAAGCATTGCGTAAGATTATTTAGATTAATGATAGGCACATGAGGGGACCCCTATTATAAGCCCGGTGGTTTCTTGGGGTCTCCTCGCCACAATAATATCCATCCAATTTTGATGTATTAATGACTTTACTCTTATTACTGATTGTCTTTGTAATATTATTGTGTGGCAAATAAACAGTCATTCATTTGTTCCAAAATCTCCTTGTTCAAGACAAAATCGCGATGAAGGCCACGGCCATTTTCAAAGAGATACGAAATTGTTCCAATTTATCAAAATATTACCCTTCCAGTTGGCCATAGATATGCTTCAAGGTCTTTTTTGTTCCCCTCAAATTGTTTTTGGTTACTATTGCATCGTAATTCAACGTAATTTTTCATGTAGCTGGGACTTCCAATTGAATAGAAAGAAATCCACATCTTTACCCGATCAGTAAATGTAACATAATAGCCGATGATTTAGTCAGAAATGGATAAATTTCAAATTTTATTTGTTAAATTGCTAGTTATATTAATCAATTTGGCTTCACGTATTTTCAGGATAACAACTGATCAGCGATGCGTTACACTGCTTGTTGGAGGTAAACTTATTGATGCCGATAAAAGAAATATAAATATTATTATTATTATTATTATTATTATTATTATTATTATTGTTATTATTATTGGTTAGTATATTGCTTATTAAGTGGTCAAATGCCTTATCAACTGCAATAGGTACTGTTACGCTAGTGTGTGACCATTTCATTTTGAGCAACAAGCAGTGTTTTCATGAATTGACGACCTACTTTTTCCTTTAGCAGTTGCTCCGCCCCAAATCGTGAGCCTGTCACCAACGGGAGAGGTTCTACCGGACATGCGACAATGGAACATAACTTTTGATAAGCAGGTAAAATCAGCATAATGCAGATTAACAGAATTGCTCAGGGAAGCCGTCATGCCGTATGCATGACAATTGTTGTTGTTATTTTTATTTTTACGAAATTATTTCGACTTTCTCTCTTACTCCTCTTGCACATATAAGTAGGCTGGGTGTAGGGCCAGCAGCATTGAGAAAAAAATAATAATGTAATGCGTAAAAGTTATCCCCCAAAGGATACTAAAGGCTCAAAAAGCTCTTAAAAGTGTCAAATAGTCAGGATTGCCACAGACGTCAGCTAATTCGTGCTTGGCCATTCAAAACACACCGACAAAAGGGCCAAGCTGGAAACGTCGATGGTCATCTGACAGTTGGACATTTCAAACAGCTTTTCAAGCCGGTAGTGAAGCAGCTCTAGTAAGCTTTTAATTCTGTTTGTCGTAAAGTAAAAGTAAAATGGTGCATTTTTATAGTGCCCTTATCACTAACGTCTCAAAGGCGCTTTATAATGATCAATTTACCCCCAGCGGACTGGAAGCATATACAGGCGCAAATAGCAGCCGCTTCTAAGCAGTCCATGCATGCT
>NC_090894.1:37497437-37509937 GCF_036669925.1 Montipora capricornis
GACTAGGGCGTTTTAAGCATGCCCGTCAGTTTCAGCCACGGACATGCTCCAACTGGTAGTTTATGTTCTCAATCTTTTACAATTTTTCTTTCCCACCAATATGTTAGAAAGCTCTCATTTTAGCATTTGACGCTTTTAAATTAAATGTTGACAATAGGCGCCAAAAACAAAAGAAAATACGACTGCGGTTCACCTCCGTCTCTAAAAAAAAACACGTCTATCCTTAAAGCTCTCTAATAAGATTCAGGACCGATATTTGATAATTGCATTCCTGTCCAGTTCTCTTTGGTTTGTAAAATATTTGTAAATATGTCGGGCAAATAAAATCAACCTTTCGGATAAACAATTCGGTCAAGTTATACAATTATGTTAAACGCTTAATATAACTCGGGAAGATGCTTTTGACACTTGGAGACAGGGCCTCGCGTCCACACTGAAGAATTGCCTACTCATTTGAATAGCTACCTTAAATCATTGTCAGTAATTCAACGTAATTTTAAGATAGAGCTTTTTAGACGTACCTTAATTCTTACCTTGTAATCTTTATGCTTTAGTTTCTATTTCTTTCCAGTGGGACTCTCTTTGTCTTTCTCGTATGTGACGTTTCCGAATTTTATATACATTATCATTTCACTTTTTATGTCTGTCTCAGTTTTATCCTTGTAAAACGCAATTAATCAACGTGTTTCGAAATTTGTTTGTAATTAATTATCAATTATTATTTTCAGGACTTATTATAGAAGATATTCTCCCTACTCCGGCTACCCAGCGGATACTAGGATGCTGTGGAGAATTGAGTACGTACTCAGCTCAGGAGCATTAATACCCAGTCCCATCTGGGGATTTCAAACCCGGGCCTTCCCGGATTTTAAAGTGGAGAAGGTCCTGGTACCTTCAAACGCCTTCTCGGGACTAACGTTCGAAGTGTCGTGGATCGTTAGGAATATTGGCAAGGTGGGAAATGCACTGGTTACGTGGTACGACTCAGTGTATATAGGAAAGAGCACAAATTTTCGTTCAGCAAGGTTTGTTTCGAAAACAGAATTGATATTATTCTTAGATATAGCAATCTTTGGATTATTGTGGACGGTAGGGATTATTTCTGATATTACTTCAGTCTAAATGATGCTATTGAATTATTTCAAGGGGGGGGGGGGGCGTTTCTCGAAAGCCCCAGAAACTTTTCGGGCCCGCAAAGGCATTTGTGTTTAATCAATATCTAACAACAGAGAAACAACAGAGAAGTGCACACGCCTGAAACTTCTTGTGTGGAGGGAACCTCTGTTCAAATTAAAAATATGTTAATAAAACAGCTTTGTAATCATAAGGCTTGAAATTTTGCTATGGCTTTCCGGGTGCGAATGCTTTTCGGTACCTTCGAGAAATGGGTCCCTGGGACCCGTTTCTCGAAAGTCCCGAAAAGCCATTTGTGAAACAGCCAACCGCTTGTTTTGGAAAGCCGATCTTTTAACATGTTTTCAAGGTAACAAAAAGAAAAATGACTGTGAAGTTTGATGACGACTTAAATCCTCTCCCAAATATGGCCCGTAATGTTTCGGGACTTTCGAGAAACGGGCCCCAGGACCGGAAACTGAAGGTGATTCCCTAGAAGTAACACTTTCTAGCTTGCGTAGTCTAGGGGTGGTAAGGTTTCGGTCACGAGAAAAAGGGTAAGTGAACATTTTTTGGAGTAATTTTTTTACCTGACGTTAATTTTTTTTCTTACTCATTCAGTGGAAAGGCATTGAACTATGAACTAATTTAATCTAATAAAAAAGATACCTTACGGTAGTTGTTCAAGAGAAAACAAGCATTTATTTCGCTGTCGAGCTTAGCTTGAGGGAAATCTCTTACGTTGTGTAGGTGCACGCGCTCATTTGCGCGCGCTAATGACGCGAAAATCGTGCGCAGTAGGGATGCACAATGCAATAGAGAGCTTAAGGTGATTCCCTAGTATTGGACTGCGCATCCTGTTCTGCGCATAACAGCGTTGGGCTTATTCGTATTCAGGCATAGCTAAAAGGATTTATGCTGAAATTTCACTGTTCAGTTCTGTTTTCTTTGTCTCACAAGTCTCGAGGGAGATTTCTAAATGAAACATGGTAAAAATTTAATCATAAAGACTCGTAGCCATGCGTGAATATTGATTGATATATCGAACGTGGCCAAAAACATTTCAAAATGGCGACCTTTCAGTTTCAGTGTAATTACTTGGAAATGATATGTTGCCTTACACCAAGGTATGAAAAAATACGAATAAATAGCAAGAAAAAATAAGTTACAAACAGAAAATTTATCGCTGCTATAGCCTCGAAGCTAGGTGCCTAAAGGCATTGACAGATGAGGTGCTTGCTACAAAGGCAGGCAGGCTATTCCATTCGGGTATGGTTCTTGGGAAAAAAGGAGAATTTATAAGTGTCTGTGCGGGGAGAAACAATGTTAAGCTTTTGAGGATGATTACGGCGGGTTGCAGTTGTACAATAGCTTAAGTGGTCGTTGAAGTTAATAGGAATTAGGTTATTAACTATTTTAAACATCATACATAGGGGGTCGCGCTTTCTGACGCTGGATAGTTCAGACCAGCCAAGTTCCTTAATTAGGGCAGTAACACTGACGTGATGCAAATAGTTCTTGAATGCAAAGCGAGCAGCACGTCTCTGAACCATTTCAAGCTGATTGATGTTTATTTGGGTGTACACTGGAAGCATATGATTTCGTGCGGGAAAGCTCGCTAGAAAGAAGAGTGGCCGTTTTTAGAGCACAGCAGTAAAGAGCAAAACGGAAAATTTTGAAGACTCTCGCAAAAAAAAGTCGAGTAATAGCTTTGCTGATGCGAAAGTATCATAAGCCACTTCGGAAAATACCATAATACTCTTTGTTTGTCCCCCCATTTTTGCATAAGCATCGTTTCCAGTTTCTTTTGGGACTTACAATGGTCCCAAGAGAAAATAAAAAAGGTGGCGTAAGCAAAATTTGGGGGGACAAACAAAGAGTATTATGGTATTTTCCGAAGTGGCCTATTTCAGTCCGAGAGTGAAAGTGAAACCGCGCTATCGGGGAGACATGTTGTCGAGGGGTCAAGGCCGGTTTGCTTTCTGTTGTCTCCAAAACGAGGTTGGTGACCTATCTTTTTTTTGGCATAATTTTATTCTCTTACTCCTCGTCTTTGTGCTGTAAAAACTTACGTCCGACAAAAAAGTTACATGGAAAAAAGTATTCGCAGCCATCATTCGTGGACACAAAATTGTCTCCTTGAGATGACGCACCCGAGGAATATTTGTGGTCAGTGCCTTTTCATGATGTGCCATAAAACAAACATTAAATTATTCCTTTTGAACGATACAATACACCTGCTTTGTTATTTCAAGAATTAAGTCAAAGCTGTTCTTCATGTTCCTGCGAAACGTAGCGTGAACCGATCGAACCTGACTTGTCCTTGCTAGGTGAAGTCGGAATGATTAAATGAGTAACTTGAGCAAGCTATATCTCCCAAACGAGCTTGGTGACCAATTTTTTCATTTGCACATTTTGAGTCACCACAATGTAGGGAACAATCGAGAAAAGTTTAAAGAAAGTCTTACGACAACTTCTATTACTAAGGAATCACCTTAAGCACGCGAAGTTTTTGTCAACACGGACGGCGACCGGAAGTGATTTTGCAAAGAAAGTAACGTCACACATCCTAGACGTCAAGTCACAAACCTCAGAGCTGGCTATTTGGCGTCCGTGGTGGAAAACAAAAACACGAGAAGGTAAGTTCATTTTGGGTGCAATAACTCTATTTTATTGGTTGATTTTTGTTGTTTTCCTGCTAATGCTGGACAATCAACTTTTTAATTTCCATTATTTATGAAAGAAACTCTTCTTTGTCGGTTCTACCCGCTGATGAACAACAGCGCTGCAGACGCAAACCTAGAGTAAGTCTCTTTTGAAAAATATTTGTTTTCCTTGATATATCCTTTTGTATGTGCTTGTGTTTTTCTCTGTGGTCTTAAATTTTAATGCGCAACAATGCTAAGACAACGTTTCCAGATCGCGCAGAATGCCTATTGTTCTCCGGACATTTACTTCCAGAGCAATAAAAATTATAGATCAGTAAAATTAGCGGCCAAGAATGACTCAAATGGTTCTCATTGGTCAAATATTTCGCGCTCTTTTTCCCTTGGCGAATTCTGCTTTGCTCATTAAATTGTCAGGGCGGAGCTAAGAAACAAAGGACGTTTCAAGTTATTGTTTTCGATATTGTTCCTCGATATCATACTTTGAGAATGCATTACAAGCCGACTTTCACAAACAGTTCAAATTTGCATTTACCATTTCAGAGCTCGCAAAATGCCTGTTTTAGGATTTCGCATTTACTGGAAAAAGCGCTCGGCCTCTTGTTCAAAACAATCATAACCAAAAAGTCCGTTATTTTCCGGCACAGTTTCTTACGTGCAATCGACAGACTGAAATTTGTCAAGAGAAATGAATCAACTCGAATCAATGTTTAACAGAGCGAAACAATCGAGAAAAAAGAACTTTCTTGCTCAATGTTTGGAAACGAGTTTCGGTTCACAAAAACAAACCTTTTCAATCCCTCGCCACTCAAGATGGCCGCCGTGTGATTAAGGCCTGAGGCAATCAGCAGTAAGCTTCATTTAAGTTTGTTACGTTGCTCGTGCGTGAATGTAAAGTGATTGTATCTTTTAGCGCGTTTCTGCTTTGCATTTCTGTCAATGAAATGCGGGTAAGTATAACATTTAAAAGGCTTCGTTTCGCTTTTCAATGAATGAATATAAATGAATCGAAATGAATAAGAGGCTGACGGATCTTGGTTGCGAGAAGGTTCCCGATGCGTTTTGTAACTCGTGTGTAACTCCTTGGTTGTTAAATTAAAGTGAAGGAATTCTTGCTCTGACAAGATATCCTCGACGAAGCTTTTGGGGTAGCCTCGATCTAAAAGGCGAGTTAAGAATTGTAACTTTTTTAACTCAAAGGATTCTTTAACTGAGTTTGTTCTTAGTAAGCAACAAATGTGGTGCCTTCACAGGCATTCGTACCTACGAAAACTTAAATGTCGATTTTTAAATAAAGTGAATAGACTTGTTTCGCCTGAATCTTGAGTAGCTTATGATCGAAAAAGCTAGCGCGCGCGTGCCTTTTCTTTGTTGCGAAAGAAAGAGAAGCTTTAACTAGAACATTTTGCAAAGAAACGTGAAAAAGCTGCAAGCTATGGCACCGTGTTAAAGAACAACAAGATTACTTTTGCTTGGGTATGCTAATTTGGGTAGTCGGATCTACATGGAACGCCATTGGCGCTTTTCGATCCTGCGGCCTTCCTTTGTTCCATGATTTGTCATTATAAAATCCATTGTAACCTAGCTGAGAGTGACAGACGAAAAGACCATGAAGAAACGTTCTCGCCCGCCTCAAGGATTTTACAAGTCCATTGAGACGCCTTCGATTCCCCGTGACCGTAAATGTGAAAGAAAACCCGAGTAAAACAGCTGATCCTCATGGCAATCTTAAAATTCGCGGTAGATGTGAATAGTTTTTTCATGCAGAGTGGTTTTCAACAATAGGCATTGTTTCATTTGACAGGCATTGTTATTCATGTTTGGGCTGAAAACAATAGCTCGCCAGCTCTAAACGCGCCATTTTCGAATGAAACTACGACTAATAATTTTCAAACTGAAAAACAGAAAGGTTCCTCGTGACCAATTTTCGCAATTAAAACGGATTCTTTTCAAGGACAAACTCATCTGCCATTTGCCGTGCGTGAAAGTCTAGTAGGTATGTTAGTTTTCCCAAAATTGCTCTCCAAAATTACTGTCTATACGAAAATTTGCAAAATTTTCCGTACATTCAAGTGGAAAAACAGAAAACTTCTACTTCCTCGATTTCATTCTTTTTTGGTGCAAATTGTAGACTAATCCTTGATTTTCAAGAAGCCGTGCGTGAACCTTGAAGTTATCATTTCAGAGACTCGGGAAAGTGAATTTTGTGAACCCTAGTTGCCTAGTTTCGACCCATTCTTCTCTAATTTATGGCTCTTCAGAGCACGATCGCATTCGAATTTGCCGCTTCAGTGATTATGAATTATTCATGATGTCCAGACATTCTGCGCCGGGCAAGACCATGTTGAATTTTTTGAAATTTTAATGACTGTCAAATTTAATTTCTTTTTTGGAATGCTTCATTTTTTTTGTCATTTGCTTTCCTTTACAGAAATGTATCAAATGGATTGGACAAATCAGCTAACACTGGCACATCTGAACCTTGCTTTACATTCAGGATTATTCTGGATTGAGAATTTCTAGCCGTGTTCTCTTCCGATTAAATAATAAGTTCATCCTCTGACATCAATCTTTGATCGTATCTCTGCAAAAAGCATATCTCTTGTCTTCCTTAAAGAAGTCATGATTCAGTATTAAGAAAGAAGACAAAGAATCAAAACTGCTGTACAATTAACTAGCGATGCCGTAAAATCACTGACGCGACATGCTTAACGCAAACAAGTCAAGTCACAGACTTGGCGTTCGTGTTGACAAAAACGTCTCGTGCTTAAGCTCAGTTTCTAATACTGAGGAATAACCTTTAGGTTTTTATCGGCGGACAGTCGGCGAGTTCAAAAACTGATCAATGTCAAGAGTGAGCAGTCTGGTATCATTTAAATCCAACCCAGTTACTGATCTCTAAATCAGACGATATCAATAAACACTATTTCTTCACAGTTCTTTTTTATGTCCTTTGGACGTAGAGTGTAAACAGTCTGAACAGCTGCGCGCGCTTCCAATTCTGAATATTATCATTTTGTATCTTCTTTAAAAGATATAACGCAGTGGTCAATGCTGAAGTTTAAGAGTGAGGCCCCGTTCACACTACGCCGCAGAAATTTGAAAACGCCGGCCTTTTTACCTCTGCGGTTAGACCTACCGTCCACACCAATCTGTCACGAAAACGGAGCTTTTCGAACACGTTCTTCAAACCGGAGGAACGTCGAAAAATTAGTGTGGGCGGAAAAAAATGGAAAACGATCACTTCGCGATAACCATGATATTCCCCTGCCCGGGCTATCCTCAAATACAAATCCAGAATGAATGGTGATTTCAAATTTCTCCTGCGTTGTGTAGACGAGATATAATTTGATGCGCTTTCGGAGTTTAAGCGCTGTTTTTAAATTTCTCCGGCGTAGTGTAGAGGAGGCCTTGAACATGACTTTGGCGGGGAAAAGAACATGATATGTATTTTAATTTCCTATCACAAACTGAACCTGTTTATTTTTACCAGGTTTGCAACATCTGTGCCACACAGAGAGATTCTCTTTCAAAATGATGCCTATACTGCTAAGGGAACAGTTCAACTTCGAGTAAACGAGTTCGGGGTGTTTTATGTTTTCTTAGACATTGACAGATACAACAGGGTAAGTGTTCATTAAAATCCTCCTCATTTTCGTGAAAGTCCTAAAAGAGGAGTGCGTAATGATTTCGATGTTTTGCAGATAAGCGACATCGACCGTTCTAATAACATGTTGTTGGCTGACGGTCCAGTTCAAGTATCTCTCACCCCGCCTCCGAACCTCAAAGTCGAGAAGATTGTGTTTCCGAGTCCATCTTTCTCAGGTGAGGAACTAAATTTAATGCCAGTAGCCCTCTCGTTGTTCCGTCATTGCAAATCTGGGACGTCATGGGTAAGTTAGGGAGGCTGAAAAAAGTGCTTTCTTTAACACCTACCAAATACGGATATATCATGTATAAAGAAAAACAAATTAATGTGACCTGAAAAATACCCCACGTCCATACAAGATCAGAAAAGGTTCACGTTACATTTCAATCCCGGCAAAATACCTCTCACTGCAAAACTCCACCTGCCCTCCCCCATCCCAAAATAGAAATCGATAACTACATATAGAGGTGTGACAAATCTCGAAAACCTCCTTTACCACATCTATTTTTCGAAATAACGTGGTCCTGGTAAAGGAAGGTCTACCTCAGTGGCCCATGCAGCCGGAGCTTACCTCCGGTTTCTATATTATGAAGCGACTAACAGTGTTTCTACGACCCCCTGGATGGGATGTTAGGTAATCGATCGCAGGGTTATTCCCAGCATTAAATTCGCAGGCTCCCATTTCAACACCTGGGTGGAGAGAGACACTGTGAAAGTTAAGTGTCTTGCCCAAGAACACAACACAATGACCCTGGCCAGGGCTAGAACCCAGGCCGCACTGGAGTCGAGTGCGCTAACTATGAGGCCACCGCTCCTCCACAGCGTGTCCTGATGTAAATTTATCTCGTACTTTCCCAAATAAGGCACATCGATCAACATAGCCTGGACCGTAAAGAATTATGGGATGGGTGTGACTGCGCACCGTTCGTGGTATGACAGAGTGTACCTGTCCAAGGATGACAAACGAGGTTGGTATATACCTGACGATTTCTACATCATCACTTAGGTTAATAAAACATTTCGAATAGGGCGGTTTTCAATTGAGTGTCGGAAGTAATTGGTGAATTACTTTGCCTTTGCACTACTTCACTCAGTGATTGGTTCAAAGTTCTCGCGCCACTTTTTCATCCAATCAGAAGTGAAACCAAAACCAATCGTGGCTCGCGCGTGCACATTTTCCTGCGCTTTGTGTTGGCTACGTGTAATTACTTCGAGTTTTGATTGGTTTACTGCATTGTCTCCCTCCTTTTAGATTGGCCAAAGTAATTACTTTGGTTTTGGTTATACGACACTCATTTGAAAACCGCTCTAGTGTATTTCCATAAGTAATCACTAAACTCGTAAACCATAAACGCCCGATCTCAGCTGTTACATTTCTAAACTGTCGATTAAAATAAAACCATTTCCAAATCTCAGGATTATTCACCGTGCCCATTAGCACAAGCCTTTGGAAGAATAAAGCGTAAGCCCGACTTTTATTGGAACTAATTTACTAGAGCTCTCTGTAAGACCAACAATTACAATAAATGCAGAGTTAACTGTTTACGAATATCGCTATTTTTTCATTTTGTTAATGTCTTTCGTTGATCTGCAAATGTAGAAAAAAGACCGATTGTCGGACGTGATAGATCTAGAAGTAATATATCGAACATAAGAGACAGTGTTTCATCGGGATGTCCAAACACCGAGAAGAGAGTTGAAAATACGACGCGCAGCGGAGTATTTTTGACCAAATTCGAGGTGTTTCAGTAGCCGATCAAACACTGTCTTGAGTGTTTGATGTATCTTCTCAATCTAAACAAAATCTAAGTAGTAAACGGAGAAGAAAAATCGTCAAAATCTATGCTAATTAAGGCCGGGTATCCAAACTTCCTTTGCGGTTGTGATTTTCTTTGTTTTAACGTGATGGATTATTAAGTTGGAGAACAAACTAACAAATCTCGCTTTTATCTGGTTAGACTGGTCTGATTGGCGTCTCGCTACGTTTTACCATCATGGCTTGCTGGCGGTTGGTGCAAGCTACAACCGAATGCAACCTGTCACGCTACCTAACGCAATCTTTGGTAATTTCTCCATCTTGGTAACAACAGACCTTTATAACGATGTATACGAGCATAATAACGAGGACGACAATCTCAAAGCTCAGGTAATTTTATCTACAACGTGTAAAGTTTTTCCCCGCCTGGCTCTTCCCGCTTTCTGTTCTTTTCGATACAAACTGAGGGTGTAATTAAATGTCCTCTGAAAGTGAAAAACTAGCAGTTCGAGGTCTATTGGAGTGGAATTGTGTAATGTCGCGAACAGCTTCCGATCTGATAACCCATTTCTGCTTGCCTGACTGCCTGCTTGCTTGCTTACTTACTTCCTTAACTGAACCTGACGTAACGGTCAAATCATTAGAAAGGTCATCTATCTATAATAGTCAGGATTTTCGTACCAACGGTGTGCTGACAAGGAATTTTGTTTTTCTTTTCTTTTCTTTTTTTTTTCGTTCATAGGAGTTCAAAATTTTGTTAAGCCCTCCCCCCGATCTTGTAGTGAGTTCAATCACAACTCTGAAGAGTTATTACTCGGGAGACTCAATGAAAGTTCAGTTTATTGTCTCAAACGAAGGACTCGGACAGCCGTTTCATCATTGGTGGAGAGACCGCGTGGTGAGTAAGCAATATCATGCAATCTTTGACTCGAACAACTGGTCAAAATTGCTTAAAACAAAAATCCTTTCAATTTCTTATTCAGATATATCGACTGACGCCTCAATTTTTACATTCTTTTTTCAGACCATCACTCACATTCAATCGATGAACACGAAAGTTCTCGGCAGAACCAGTTTTTCCGGATTGTTGCCTCCGTTGTCGACGTATACAAGGACTGTGTATCACGCGGTACCTCCTAGTTGGCCAACTGGGCAATACAACATCACTGTTTACACAGACTATTACAACGACGTTTTTGAGTTTACCTTTAATGATAACAACGAGAAAACAGTACAGGTGAATGTCACGCAACGACTGCCCGATCTCACAGTGACGCATGTCAACGCTTCTACTACCGCTGACACCGTGCAGGCGTACGTTAGGGTGTCTTTTTCAGTAAAGAACATTGAAGCGGGAGATACAAAGGAGGCGCCTTGGTATGACACAGTCTATGTCTCACCGCAAGTTAATTTTATAGAAAGGGATGCACTGTGGCTGGGAGATTTCCCTCACAGGGTCAACCTGGCTTCAGGGAAAGAGTATAATATGGATACCGGACTGATCAGAGTCAGCAGGGATGTGTTTGGGGAGCGGTACGTTCACGTTAGAACAAACGCGTATGGAACAGTCACTGAACAAAACGTAAAGAGCAACATCAGAGCTTCTGGAAATGTGACTCTCCCACTAGTTCTACCAGATTTAGTTGTGACAAACTTCACTCTGGTGTCTGCCAACGAACCCTTGATTAGCGATTCCCAAGTCTTGTTGAACTGGACAGTTGAAAATAAAGGGACAGGAAGCACTCTACTCAAATCCTGGCATGACACGGTTTATCTGTCAAGTTCCCCAACTATTGAAAACAACTCGACTATGTTAACTACAGTTTTTTTCGAATCACTAGCTCCGGGGAGGAGGTACAACCACGTTTCACTTGTCAAGTTACCGTTAAACATTACTGGAACAAATTACCTTGTTTTAAAAGTCAACGAAGGCGGTTCTCTCGTTGAAAAGGGCGCAAAGACAAACAACTTAGCCTGGACGCGCGTAAAAATTTTGCCTGCACCCTTGCCAGACTTAGCTGTCGTCGATACATCTTTTGTTTTTGAAGAAAAACGTCGTTTTCTGACAGTGTATTGGTCTGTAGCAAACACTGGTAGCTGGATGCGCAAGAGTGCTTTTTGGCTGGATAGAGTGATTATCTCGCCGTCAAGAGGCGCCATCGATGGCAAAGATGCGCGTGTTTTAGCGTCTGAAAGTGTGACTGCTAAATTAGATGAACAACAAGAGTATGGACTATCCGTGGCGTTGCAGATTGATAACAGCATCAGAGGAAAGTTTTACGTGCACGCGGTTACAAACGCAAATAAGAGCTTGTCTGAAGTTCCAGGCGTTTTGAATAACGTCGGCGTGGCAAGGCAATTTCTTTTTGTTCCCCCTCCCCATGTGGCTAAGTTGATCTTGACTATTATTTCAAGTTTTCCCTCTCAGATCACTTTAGGAACTCCTTTCCCTATCGCGTTTCGTGTGCAGAATGTCGACTTTGTAACAACGAAGAAAACCTCGTGGACTGATGCGCTTTATTCTTATGGAAGAAAAGGCGCAAACAGAACAGAGGTCATGGAGAAAGGGACAAAGTTAAAAGAGTTTCCTCACATTGGCGCATTAGCAGCTCAATCTTTTTACGAAGTAAGATCAAATGTCTCCATTCCACATGGATTTGGTCCTTCAGCTTTCATCTACGGCTTTGCAGATATCCATAGTCCCTATTCACCACCAGACATAGATATCGCTAACAATGTCACACAACTTAATGTTACGCAACATAATGTCACACAACCTACAGTGAGGCCGACAGAACCGACCGGCATCATTCTTACCGAAGGTCTCTTACCAGATCTGCAAGGATCGCTGGGAAGCACAAAAGTGGAAACTCGTGGTGGCCAGCCATTAAATGTGTCTTTAAACGTAACGAACAAAGGAGAATTCTCTGCGCAGGGCGCATGGTACAATGCTTTGTACCTCAGTCAAGACCTACTGTTCGATCCATTTGACCTGCGACTTGCCACTGTAAGAGCAACTTATCTTTCCGTGAACGACACGTTGTCGTTGAGCGCCGAGGTTTTCATTCCGTTTGACACTCTTGATTCGGAGTATTACCTGTTGTTGGTGGTGGACAGTAAAAATACTATCTGGGAAAGCGATGAACAGAACAACGAGGCTTCCCTGCTAATTAAGATCAACAAGACATTCAGGAGCGACTTAGCTGTAGTATCTGTTTCCTCATCCAGTGCTCAGTTCTATTATGGTGAAGGTAAGCTTTTGAGTAAGCTAAAGCTAACGATGTCCAGTGGAACCCCACCTTGCGGCCACCTCTGT
>NC_090894.1:37514937-37522437 GCF_036669925.1 Montipora capricornis
TTAACTTTTTAGATGTAAAGCCGTAGCCAAACTATCAAACAAAGTTGGATTGAACGCTCCAACTTTGCTCAATCGAACATTGTTCGACCGTTTGGGCGCATCGCGCAGAATTGTATGACACATCCGGGATATTCACGGGTGCAATGGCGCTAAGTTTGAATGACATGAGACAATAAAGAAAAATGGCCTCGCTCGTTTCAACATTGTTGTGTTGAAGGTAGTTTTAAGCAACTGAATGGTTTAGGTGTTAGAGATCCTTTTATATATTTTATTCCATTCGAACGGATCGAAAATTGAATAATTATTTTCAACAAACAAAAAACGTTCCCAATGGGCCACTAGCAAATCACGGACAAAAGATAAAATGAAAGAGCCTTTTTCTTCGATGAGGCTGTGTAGACAACCGGCAATGAACGGAAAAATGCTTCGTGAACTCGCTCTTCAGGTCTGTTTTTCAAAAAAAAAACCTCGATCGGATATTTACACATTGCGATGGTTTATTTCAAGATTTTTCTGGGTAGCGGGTAGCAGATAAAGCATGAGGAATAAGCAAGCATTAAGCCCGCGCAACTAAAACTTTCCACGCTTTTCTCGAAAACACTTCTATTCTGATGGTCTGTTGAGCCAAAGAAACTCATATCAACAAAAGGAATTGTTTGCCATGTCACTTTCAATGAAGCGAACAGTCCGCTCTTTAATCTTTCGTGTTATTGTTCACTTTCCGCACCTTGAAAATTTATTCTGCTCTTCTTAACGTTTGATTGACAGTTGCGGAATTCGGCGAAGGGACTCTAGTATTCCCAAAGCTAAATCAGTTGACCAATCATATCCCACCAGTGCTGAATGCGTGTTTCTTTATGCCGGACTTGTCACATATTTCGCACTGCAAGTAAATGTCACGGAAGACAATAGAATTCTGCGCGATGGTCCATGTTGGAAGATGTTCGTCCAACATTTTTAGTTCGATCAATTGTTGGATAGATTTTGCTGTTGATCAAACATTACAACGAACAATTCTGCTCGACGCAACAATGTTGCAGTGTTTTCCCGCTCTTCCAACAAAGTTGTGTACTGATTGGAGTCACGTTTGCGCTGCAAGCCAATCACGCCGAATCGCTATCTTATTTGCTATCTTCTAGCATCATTTGCAACAGAGATGGTGGACAAGGACCAAGGGGACTTCGTGGTTGTTGATGAACAACCAGAAACCTTGATCAGCAAGTAGAAAGCAAGGCCGTGTCTGTGGGACTCTCTTAGGCTCCTTAATCATTATCGCTCTGTTTGGAGATGTCTGGTTCAATAGCGTTTAAAATTCCTGCAAATTAATCCGAGCTCATCTCCTAAGCATGGATGCATCTTGCAGTGAACATTCTTTGGTATTTCCTTGTTTGAATCCGTCCTTTCCGTCCTCAAACAGCTCCAGTAGCATAAACGCTACGCCATATTTTCAAATTTAGCGCAATGTTGGATAGTGTTTTGCCACTACCTCAACATTTACATCCAACAATGTTGCATATGGGATCCAACTTTGTTTAATAGTTTAGCCAGGGCTTTAAAAGCCGTCCATAGACTTTATGTAATTCAAAGTTAACAACGAGCTCCAGGGTTCAAAGATTTTTATCAGCATATAATAAATTTATGTCGTCAGCAAACAAGTAGAAAGCTAGTTTATCAGGTGAGCAGTGGATATCGTTGACACGTAAGAGAAACAGTAGCGGTCGTAAGAGCACCACAAGTCGTAGGTTGTTTTTGGAAGATATCAGGTCCAATTTGAGTTGATTGATTACGGTCGGAAAGATAAGAACGTAACCAATCGGTCACGATGCTTCTTATGCCGTAATGATATAGTTTCTGTAGCAGAATTTGGTGGTCAAGTGTGTCAAACGTTTTTTTAAATCAATTAATATACCACACGTATATATCCCTTGATCAAAACTAACACAGACGCCAAAGTTATTTCGTCCCAACGATAGCAACGTTCACCTATCTTGTAAAGGAGTAAATTCAACCCACATAGATTCAAACGTTTAATCAATTTAAAGTTTTGTATCTTACACGCCTATTTCACAATCCGTGTTTTCCAATTTTCACATCAATACATTGTAAAATTACTATTCAACTCGAAAATTAAGCGCATGCGTAGTGAAAAGGAAGCAACAATTTGCCACCCGCTGTACGAGTATCTCAAAAAACTGACGTGAACTTACGAAGGAAATCTATTCACGAATTGCTGTACAGGAGGCCTTTGATTAAGTTCCAGCACCTCAACTTATCTCTGGAAACATAAGTCTTTGGTCCCAGAATCTACCTTTAGGTAGCTTAATCCAACATGGTATTGAGCGAATTTCAAGGGGAAGAGTCATGCTTAAATTATAATATATCATACCGAGAACCAAACTGAAAATTGACTTGTTTTTTTTTTTTTTTTTCACGACGACTAACAATGATCAGGAGCAGGTTTGTTTCTTAATACTGTTCATGGTCATCTTTATCTTGATCGTGATGTCTTTTATCCACTCACTAAAATCAGGGAAGCTAAAGTAACGCTGATTACACCAGGGAGAATTAAGATTGTTCGATTACGTGAGGAGCTACTATTTGAGGCAAGTGCTACTGGGCTGTATATGTCACTGGATGGAAAGCAAGTCACCGTCAATGACACAGGTGCGACACGCTTGTCCTTTGACTGTTCGTTTGTTTTTAAAACTTAGATTATGACACAAGGATCTTTTCAAAAATGTCACACTAAAATGCCGTTTCTTGCAACTGGTTTCCAGAACTCCATTTCGTCGACTCTAGCATCTCTACTGTGTTTATATTTGATTCCGTCATGAAACATCTAAAAAAGATCCAAAGAGGGAACGAGACGATCACCATTGAGTATTTGCAGAACAGATCTTCAATTTTCAAGCATTCGTCTGGCGGAAAAATAAATGTGAAATACAACGACAAAGGACTTCTTCGCGAGGCTCGGTTAGAAGATGGAGCCGGTAACGAACAAAGATGGTGAGTTTGTTTTTTCCTCGCTTGAAATGTTCTTGTAATTCTTCTTATCCTAATGTTACAGTCATGCCTTCGTCAAGTTTCGAGGGTTGTAAAGACAGTATTCTCCTATTTTATGAGGTACTCCGTACTGTACAAAATTCCGGGATATTGGACATGAGTTTGCATACATTAGCTTGCGAACAGGTTCCCTAGTAGAAGATGGAGCGAAGAGAAAGCGGGAAGAAAGAGGACAGAAGGGAGACGACGAGAGGACGCCCTTACACTCACCCCATTCCCCCTCGGCCTCTTCCAGCCGCGGTCAGACCAATACAATACAATACATACTGAATTGACCGCTCCCCAAAGGGGCTATTCAGGGCCAATGAATCAACGAAACAAAAGAACACAGCAACTACAACTGTTAAGAATCCCAACTGGCCGGAGGCAAGCCAGTTGGCTATTTACAAGTGCAGCTGTAAAGTTGAACCAGGGACTACCAGTATCAAATTCAACGGGTAGACAGAGCGGGTCTTGAACCCGGGTACTCCGGATCTCAAGGAAAGCGCCCTAACCACTGGGCCACACTGCCTCCTGCTTCCCCTTCCAGCTGGGGCCTGCTTTCCCTCCTGCTTCCCCTTCCAGCCGGGGCCTGTTCACAGGATACTGTCTGCACAAAGCCTGTTTCTTAACACTACTCTACCTAAAGGAGAATTAACGTTTTTATTGATCTCTGCTCTATTCTGCAGTTTCTACACTTATGATTGGAACATAGCTGCATTGCTGTCCGTGACCGTGGGCGAACAAACTACACGTTATACCTACAGCTTAAACGGTGATCTGACAAGTATTATTTACCCTACTTCGACTACCGTCAAGTATTCCTGGAACCAGTATGGACTCCTGAGTAATATAACAGGCTATAACCGGGAAAACAAGTTTGTTCAGGGAATGTATTTCTCTTACGACTGGAATGGTAAGGTTACTATGTCCAGACTCCCACAAGACGACTCGGCCGTGCTTGTGTTTAATGAAGATGCGAGAATGATGGATATAGTAGGCGGAGGTTTTAGCGGTGTGCGATTTGACAGTGTTAAAAATGATGACCAGGTTGTGCGAATCATAAAGCAAGGAGAACAGGTACTGAGATTTCTGAATGACCGTGATTTTATTACATAATGTCAGACCAGCTTATTTCACCCCTTAGGGCAGGAAGCGATCCCCCCGGAGGCTCCATACGTACCATATCGTAGAGTGAATCCTTTCCCGCATCATTCTATTTTTAGAACTGTAACTAGAGGAAGGGCCTTTTAGTTTCCCACGAAATATCTTGTTTATTGAGATAGAAAATGCAAAATAGAGGGCAAAAGGGGGATCTCAATCTTTGCTGCGGAACAAAGAATGATCTTAGGTCAGGTATCATTGGGTATTGAAAAGGGGTCGTGTGAAAACTCTCACAAGGGGTGTTTCTAAAAATGGAAAGATACGGGAAAGGGTTGACTCACAGAGTTAGTATAGAAAATAGAGGCTCCCAGTAATGTGCTCCTGCATATAGGCTCAATTTGTAAATTCTACACTCCTATGGTCGGGTTGTTCGAAAGCCGGTTAACACTAACCCAAACCCAGGATTACAGGTTAGCGAAAGTATTAATTCTTCTTGTGTAAAAATGCTTTTAACTTCTCATGTTTCGTGTATTTCAAGATTAATCAAGCTCAAAATTGAAGGACAAACAATGTAAACAGAAAACCTCCCCGAAAAGTTACAAAACTGAAATCAAAATTCTACCTAATCCTGGGTTAGCTTAATCGGGCTTTGAACAACCCGGCCCTGGAAAGTTGTACATACACATAGCACTTTATTTGATACACTGGTTAAAACGTAAGGTACCTGGAATAGCTGATGTGGACCTATTAATACAAAACAGAAAATTAAATATAAACAGACTTATAATTATAACATAAGATAAATAAATAAAATTACAGGAATTTCATCGATAAAACATTGATAAAAAGTAAGTTTGAAATTTAGGAAAAATGAAGAAAGGAAATGTTGATCATAAAATTCAGTAATATATAAAATTTAGGAGATCCTTGTTGTTATTTGTGCATGTTACTTTCATACAAATAAATAAAGAAATACATTTGTACTACTATTTTGTTGCTGTAGGTGTTCTCAGAGCCCTTTTGTCAAGCTATTATTTGTCATATTCATCTTTCCAGGTTGTAATGAAAAGAATGTTCAACAAAAAGACAAACACCATGTCTGTAGTGGACGCAAACGATCATAAAACAGATTTCCTACTACGGGAGAACTGGGATGTTCTAAACACCACGGATCCTGAAGGCTTTGTTTATCAGAACATATATGATAACAAAGGCAAAATGATCAAGTTCAAATACCCTGATGGCGAGAGCGAACTCACTGATTATGATGGCTTTGGCCGGCTGGTAAAGTTTGCTGGTAGAGCTGGCAAGGAAGTCAAGTTCGAATACGATGAAAAAGACAGGATTGTAAGTTTCCCTTAGGATTATTAGTCAGACAGATCATATTAAACCCAACCTGAAAATAATAGTTTTACAAGTAAGCAATCACAAAAGAGGTAGCAATAAACGAGCTAAAGGGAACAAAGGGAAGTAAAGAATGGCCCGACGGAATGTGCACGGCAAACCTGAGAATTGTAGGCTACACCTTTTAACAGGTCAAGTTCGTGAGTAACAACGTATCTTTTAATACGAATAAGTACAAAGACAACCTAATTCCCGACTGATCAGTTGTGGAAAAAAAAGGTTTTAGTCAGTCAATTTATTCCTTTTTCTCGGGGAACTGAATTTAAAACAAGAAAATTTGGCTTTGTGGGCGACGGTTTGTGCATTTGGGTTGCAGTGAACGCATTTATCAGGACAATTTTGTTGTTTTTAAGTACTGTGAGTGGAAGATGAATAGATGGGATTACTGTGCTATCGCCTGGGAGACACTTGGTAGAGACTGAAATTTCTTGATTTTCTCTCTAACTTGCAGTATGCTTAGCAAGTCTCAGAATTAGTTTTTTTCATTGAAAAGGAATTTAGTGCGACATGTGGACCTCTTCAAGTTTTTTTCAGGAACAACTCCTGTTCATGGAAAGGTCGGTGATGTCAATCGAACGCACCCTAAAAGAACACTCCTAATTCGGTGTTTGGGCTTTATTTCTGCCGCTCTCCTACCTTTCCATAAGGAAGTCCCCCCCTCCTTCCCTCTTCCCGGGCACGAGACTTGAATTATACTCACTCATCCTTCGCGCATGATAAGCTCTTCTTTGTACTGATGATAAACTTATCTTCATGCTGTTAACTAGGTCAAGAAAGATGTCGATGGTCTTAGCTCTTCGTATTTCCTTCGTGATGACTACGGAAATATCATTCAAGCGACAAACGATATTGGAGCAATAAACATTGTTTTTGACAGAGAAAAAAGGCCTTCTACTGTCTCGTATCCTAATGGTCAGAAGCTTTCTTACAAATTCAATAATTTCCAACGTCGTGTGGCTCTCAAAATCTCCGGGTTGAGCCTGGTTTACAAGTATGACCGGTTTAATCGGTTATCGGAAGTCGTGCGAATAGACGCCAGTGGCAGAGGTGCTATCCTATTGAAGTTAGAGTACAATTCGAGGGGAATGTTATCTAGACGGGTCCTTGGAAATGGAGCATATTCCGCGTACGTTTTAGATTCAACTAATTCCAAACTGTCGCGAATGGTAAATTATTTTCCAAATGGAAGCATTTCTTCCTATTTTGAATACAACTATGATAGTAAAGGGCGTATTATTCAATTAAAGACGACCTCAGGGAGCTGGCATTATAAGTATGATGCAGCCTCGCAGCTCATAGAATGGACAGATCCGCAGGGAAAGATTGTTCGTTGCGCTTACGACAAGAGAGGAAACAGAGTATTCGTTTCACAAGAGCCTGGTAACAAGACCTTGTACGCTGCAAACGAAGTTAACCAGTACAGCTCGGCAGGAAGTTATGATATTAAATATGACATGAATGGCAATATGGAGGAAAAGACTAACAGGAAAGTGCGGAACGATAGCGCCAAATTCAAGTTTAGTGCCGAGGATTTCTTGGTGCAGGCTGAAACTCCGAACAAAAGGTAAAAAATAAAACTGTCTTGATGAGATGCATTAACTTATAGTTAATCCCTTCATTGCGGAGATGTCGTCGCTTTTGTATTTGTTTTTGAGCGAGATATCAGTTGGTGAAGATCTTGCTGCATGCATGCAAACGCAAAGTAACTATTTGCCTCACAGCAAGAGGAAAGTATTGGGATGAATAACAGAATGGGGTCCCTACTACCATGCAAAGATGCACTTGCTGCAAAATTGCTTTTCCTACTTGCTACAAGATATAATAGAGAGGCCCATTGACCTAATGGTCATAGCATCGAACGGTTTGGGTACGACCCTGGTCGGAGGCACGATGTCGTGTTCTTGGGAAGCAACTTCACTCTTACAGTACCTCTCCCCAACCAGAAATATA
>NC_090894.1:37534937-37564937 GCF_036669925.1 Montipora capricornis
CTTTGCTTTCTTCTATAGAAAAATTCGTTGCCTAACTAGTGAATTCCACGGTAAATTTTACGCTAAAAACCGATATCGCGTGAATCACGAAGCAATGAATACGATATCGGTTTTTCGAGTGAAATTTACTTTGGAATTCACCAGTTTGGTAATGAATTTTTCTTGAACTGCATGAGTTTTAAAAGAAAACAAGTACACCCTCAGCGAGCGAATGGAAAAGGAAAAAAAGCCATTTCAGAGTCAACTGTCAATAACCAGCGAATAGCAATCATGCTAAAATTAGAAGCCATAAAAACATCTTTGTCAGTTCAAGGTCAAAGAAGAGTTTTACTGATGTACTTTATTCCACTTTATCTCTGAAAACGAGATCTTTCACATTTTGATGTATTTCATTGAAACACGCCAGGTTGGCTTGGTACAAGAATCGGCAAACTACAGCAATGCAACCAAGAAAGGACGAACTTCAAACACGATCTGCTCCAACACTTAAATAACGTTTGCGTGCTTTAAACAAACTTCTGAAAACTCAAGCTAGTGAGATTTCCCCCTAATTTTACGATACCTCATTGCGAATACGTGTTTATTACATAAGGGCAAAATTTTCTTGTCACTATCGAGGCACAACGAAAACTAGTTTGGCAAACGGATTAAAAAAGCATTTGTTCGCTCGCGTTTTAGAGGAAAACAAACAAACAAATCAATTCTTTCTTTATGTCCAAAAGAGTACAGATTAATTCCAGTTGACAGTAAAAATTCGATTCTCATTCCTGAACAAAGGAAGAACCGATTAAACCAACTTTTAAAAATACACATCCACTTTAAATAACGCATCCGTAAAAATAACAAACGGTTTAGTGCCCAAGGAAAGAATTTGTGTGCTAAGTATGAGCTATTACTGGTATTCTGTTTTGTCGTTGTCGTTCTCTTTCGCTCAGTCCTTTCGTTTCTGTTTTAGACATAGGTCCTCCAGGCATCGTGTAACCTTATCAGAGCTTCTAAAGATATGCCAAAAATTGCAATACAATAATAATAATAATAATGATAATAATAATAATTGGTTTAATCGGTTCTTCCTTTGTTCAGGAATGAAAAAAGCAGCTCTAAGCAAATTAAAATTTAAGTTTACATCCCGCCGATGTTTGACTTGAATAACTGCGTAGCCACCAGTGTGGACCACAGATATCATAATATGTCAAACTAGGTTGAAACCAGTGAAAAATGCAGAAAGAAAACATCTTCCAAACCGTTTTTCACCTGAACACGAAAAGCGTTGACTGTGTAAGAACTTTCGTTTATATATAGTATGGCCGTGTAGCCGCGTCGAGCCACAGAAAGCGCGCAAATTATGTTCAGGTGAGTTTACTTTGTTTGAGCCTGCAATCCAATCGAAAACCAGTACCTGGTCAGCGGTCAACTTTAAAAAAAAAAAGCTGTCCTCGGTAAGCGCTAAGCTTGAGCCCGCGATATGGTCAGGTGATACTGGTCAGCGGTGCCTTGTTTTGTCAGGTGTCAATTGATAAAAACATGGATGTCCAAAATCAAAGATTTATGCTGTAAACTAGCATGATACTGGTCACATTGGCATACATACAGGGGTGGACGTACGGACGGTCGAGGACGTCATGGCTATAAAACCAAACTTTCTCGCATCGATGGGTTACCATATTTTCTTAACTTTGGTGAGCTCCGCTATTATTGTTATTAGCTGACTAACACTGCATACGCCCTCTCGGAAACGTCAACTTGGGCTATAAAACCAAAATTTCTCGCATCGATGGGTTACCATATTTTCTTAACTATGGTGAGCTCCGCTATTATTGTTATTAACTGACTATCACTGCATGCACCCTCTCGGAAACATCAACTTGGACTTAGACTGGCAACGTGATCTGATCACGCCTCTTGGTTGTTGGTTTAAACACAAATCACGAGAAGAATTCATCAGGTTTCAAGTCTAAACATTTCTCTATTGTTGCGCTGAAAGTACATATTAATATTTGTTTCTCTTTAGCGTGAACTCAAGTCCTAATATTAATATTCTGTCATTTTCAGGGGGATGTAGGCAGCTGATAGGAGAGGCTATTTCCGATTTTAATGACAAGACCATTAAAAATATTTTTGTGCCATATATAACGAAAGGGGCAGTGGATATCGTCGATTTCACCATCGCGTGGGTGCGCTCCTTGGATCCGGTGAGATGCTGATCAAAATGTTAATTCTGCTTACCGACTGTTATACAATTCTTGGGATGCTTGTTATGAGAATTTGGTAGTACATCAAGACAGCATTCCATATTTGATAGTTAATGTATTTTTCATCGGAATGCAATATAGAATAACTCAGTTACAAATTCTATAGTGTCCAAGATTCACAGAATATTTAATCTTTAAATTTCTAACTGCCAATGTACGGAAAGCACACCTATATTCACCTGTATTGGGTAGTTTAATTTTCATTGTCTTACCATTCATATAGAATGACATGATTGGTCCTCCAGGATACGGAGACGCGCGCTTTATTTCGCTGAAGACACCGCTGAACTACAAGATCAGGTTTGAGAACGATCCTAATGCCACCGCCCCTGCACAGCATGTGATCATTCTGCATACACTGGACCAAGACTTGGACATCCGCACATTTAGAATTACGGGTTTTGGGTTTGGAAACTTTACGAAAAAGCTGTCGAATTCAAGGGCTTCTCTTCAGGTAAGATTGATGCTACCCCCCCCCCCCCCTCCACCGGGGGGACTCCCGGGTTAAAAGAACGGGGCTGATCTTCGAGAATTTTGAAAAGAGCCACTAAGAGGTACCAAGATCCTGTCTTGAAATTTTTTCAACCCCTTAGAGGTTCCAATTCTCAAACAACAATTTATCTCCTGTCAAATTTCTTCAGCTCAATACTCTAAAACATACATACTTACACTCTAGTTAGATACGGTAAAAACATCAGTTACAAGATTGAGATCAAAAAGAAAAAAAAATGGTTTGCATGTTTGCCGTGTGGGAGTACGAGGAGGACAATTGGCGATTTATCACATTTGTAAAATTAATAAAACATCTAATGGCTCTGACGTTAGATGGAAGGCTATTCCACAAATGGGCCCCACTGTAGCGGAAACTACGTTTCAAAAAATCGGTACGGGGCTTAGGCAGAGCCAATTTGTTTCCACTATTTTCAAGTCCATAGTCCGTGCTGAAGGGGTTAAATAGGCCTTTCAGGTAGGTACCACAAAAGCTTCCACTGTGAACCTTTTGGGTCTGAACCATCCCAAGAGGTGCAAAACCATTTTTTTAACTCCTAAAAGGTGCAACGAGCAGCCCGTCCTTTTTACATGGGAGTGCCCCCCCCCCCCCCGCGTGGGGGGACTCTCCTATGTATATGCAATAAGGTTAGATTACCAAACATAATTAGTATTCTAGTGAGGCCTGCATATAATCTTCATTGAGGTAGAGCAGAACTCGTTTGTTTGTTAAAAAATACCGAATGCGATAACAATGGACAATCATGACAAGCAAAAGCAATGTAAACAAGTGTGAAATCGAATCATATTCTTCAAAGTGCATGACCATTAAGAGGTCTAAGCCGTTGGTTTTGCATCCGATTGGTTAAGTCGATGGCGTGAGTTTTCTTTTAACCAATCAAAAAGGGCCTAGTAAATCAAAGCAAATTGGACTAATACGCACTTTCGAGACTGAAAGTAAAACTGCCATATCACGTTAGACTATTAATTAATGAATAATGTTTATTGCAGTGGTTTATTTTTACGAGTCGAGTTAGAAAATTGCAGGACATGATCGAATACAACTCGCCTCAAACAGAGATCTGTCATGACACTCTCCGAGTCTAAAATGGTTCCATTTTCCGTTATATATTTAATTGTCAGGTGGTATATTCCATATTGCTTATTTGTTAGGAAACGATCGACCTTGTGTCGGAGAAGAAGATTTACCTACGAGTTATTGCCGGGATAGACATCATGACCCGTGAAGCTCGCTGGGAATTTCAGAGCCTCGATCCTCAGACAGGTATGATGTTATAGCTACAACCAAGAACTGTGACACATCCAGAGGCATTAGCTTCTAAGGAAACTGTTGGGCTGCTTCGGCGGGCAATTGAAATACTTAGCTATTTATTAACTTGAAGTTGACGATGGTAAATTAAACCTCTTAGGAAGTTTGTGAAGTTGACGTTTCGAGCACTGGCTCTTCGTTAGCGCAAATGGCTCTGACAAAACGGCTTATGCTTTTTGCTCTGACGGAGGGCAAACACTCGAAAATTGAGCTTCGCTAACTCGCAACGGCGGTTAACTTCAAGTTGAAGGAGTGGTTTTTCAATACAGAATGCAGAATGGTAAAATCGCAACCTTAGTAATTACTCAAAATGCACACAGACAATTCATTGAAACAATCAAACTCCAGGAAAAAAAATGTAGCTAATTCGAAGTGCAAGAAAACGTGCGCGAGCGCGTTATGATTGGTTTTGGTTTTAATATAATTCTGATTAGATGACAAAGTGGCGAGAGAGTCTTAAATGAAAAACTGAAATACTGCGAGTACTTTCGACACTTAAGTGAAAACCGCTTTTCTTATAGTTAGGTGTTTGCCAATCATTTAATATTTTTAAAAATTAAATCCGAGAAATTAACCCTATCCCTAAACCCATTTTTTCCAATGACAGGTGAGGCACCTGATGATCCACGAACTGGCTTTCTTCCACCAAACAACGGAACGACAGGGCAAGGATATGTGATTTTCTCTGTTCGCCTCAAGAAGAACTTGCCACCTTTAGCAAGGATTGATGCCAAAGCCAGCATCTATTTCGACAAGAATGAACCGATCGATACTCCTCCAATCTTCAACACGGTAAGGAGTTAAAAAGAGGTAGTAGCTTGGGGAGCTAAGAAGGGAAGTCGGGGATACCAAAAAGGGATATTTGTGAGTATAAATTTACAACAAGGAAATAATGAAGCTCAAAAGCTGATAAGTAAAACTTATTAATAAGGTACAGTGTGATGGATCATGCGGAGCCTTGTTTTCCCCCTCTATTATTGGACAAAGCATTGGCCTGTTCCGGGTTGTAGTAGGGCTCCAAGATAAATATCCCGCTTCTTTCAACTTGTGACCGAAGTGCTCATTCTTGGTGGCGGAGACCTTTGATTAGCGTATTCCATCGGCTTTGTTCACGTAGTGCAATGAATAGCTTAGATTCTTACAGGGGATGTAAAGGTCTTCATATCACAAAAACGACAACAGAAGTCCCGAGTTCAGCTCCTCGGTTACGCTAATACAAATGCCTCAACCGTATGCCAATTGGAATTCTCGTAATTGTCCATTCATATGTTAAATTGAAAATTAATAGTAAAAGGACAGAGTGATCGAAGAATTCTCTCTATACCTGAAATATAGACATTTTAGTGCGTAGTATTATAATTGCTGTGTATTTTTACGGGTCTTGCAGCATTTTGGTGACCCCTAGGGCGGGTTAAAATACAAATGACGAGTAAAAATGTATGGCGACACTACATACTAAAATGTCTTAACTTTTATTTTCAAATATTTATCTGTTGAAACTAAACTTTAAACATTGTCTGGCGTTGTGCGCGTTCAGGAAAACAAAGGGGACTGCAACTAACCTGTTAAACTGGTTTCCTTGGGCACAAATACCGCTGGATATTCGTTACTCACTGGAGACCGTTTCGCGCATTGTTTGTACTCTGCACATGCATAATAGATTAAACAAATTTTAGTTTTCTTTATTATAGTATGTCACTTTTGTTTCCATGATGCTTACGTCTAGATCGACAGTTCGACCCCCTCCTCCAATATCTCTGTCATTAATGACGTCATGAGGATTGGAAAATTGGCCGTGGATATTGATACACGAGATGAGGGGTCAGGGGTCCGGTCAGTGGACTTATTGTATCAAATCTCAGAGGGTAATGGTAAGTCGGTTGTTGCTATTCTATGCATTCCGCGTCTTAATTTCGTTTTCGTACCACTGAGGGAAATTTTTCAGTTTTCGAATTGTCTGACAAGTAACTGATTCATACATTCCGAGCGGGAAAACGTAATAAGCATGCGCGAGTTTTGGCTGTGCGCCAGGCTCTCAGTTTGCAAAAATGGCGGGAATTTCGTCGATCGAGTAAACATTAAAAGTTACGAACTTCATATGCTTTTCCAATTTTCCCGGTAAGCAGCAAACGTTTAACGTCAGTAATGGAAAGCTGGTGTATTGTTTTCGTGGGGAACTTATTTTTTTTGGGACAGAATTAACAATCAGAACGTTTACGCACCCTTTATTTCCAAGCGGTATACAAGAAATCTCGGTCCGAAGACACATTTTATCCACAAACATTCTTTACATATTGCATCCATATAAGCAAACCATATGATATGTAATCAAGAGAGCCTCACAGCAGGCAGGGGTAGCCTTGTTTTCTTAGCGGTGAACTGCCGAAAAATATTCATGCTTGCCCAAGTATAAATAAATTAATCTAACGACGTCCTCGCGTTCTTTATTATCAGTCCGCCATTCCTTCCACCATTGCAGGACCCGTTGCATCCTGCATTGTTACATGAGCCCACAAGAAGTGCTAGGGATGCCAGAAAGCTGCGCAGTACGTTTTCCTGGTCTGAAATTCATACATACCCTGGGCAAAGAGGCCCATACCGCAAGGGATTAATTATTCCGGGGTGTTCTTTCCATAACAGTCTACCAGTTCCTCAGCATGTATACACCTGCGAGTGGAGGGACGCACCGTGAGCATAAAGTGTCTTGACTAAGAACACAACACAATGACCTCGGCCAGAGCTTGGACCCAAACCGCTCGATCAATGTGATCCTCTTTTCCATGGCCTTGGGAACGAGGTTGCTCCACAGCGCTTACAGTACCCAACATGTCTCATGTTACCTAGTGATTATCATCTTGTCGTTTGTATTGTCAAATACGTTTTCATAAGAGTACGGACACCTTTGAGAAAGCATTCGCACATAAAGAAAGTTGTTGCGGCTGGGTTCCGTGTTAGCATTTTCGCGCCCTTGGTATTACGTGATGTTTTTCTTGTATTTCACCTTTTTGACACATTTGTACGCTCGGTGTGTCACCCTGTTTTTACGATTGAATTTGTTTGCGAATTTTTCAATAAACTCAGTTAAAACGGTGACTTGCCTTTTACAGTAAAAACAGTTACGTCTGTTTGCGATTGGATTGTGATATTTGCGGAGCAATGTGGAAAACATTGGACGGTTCTTCGCTGTTTGCCTATTGAAGTTGTATTTGCTTGTTGTTCATGTGGAAGTGAAATGTCTCGAAGTGACGGTACGTGTAATATTGATGACACATTGGTCAACCGAACCGGAATTTTGGCAGAGATGTTATCCTGTGAACCACAAGCCAATTCTACCGTGTTTGAAGGCGTTCAACAAGATTCAGGCCACACAACTAAAGCGAACGAAGGACTTGGTTTTGCTTCGCACGAAAATGCAGTGACCGTTGCTGCGCTTTGAAAGTTGGTGAATCAACGGAAATTGAGGAAGCCTTTCCTGAAAATAAAAACAAAAATGGTTCATCAGGTTATAGTGACAAACAAGGGGGGAAAAGACAACCAAAGTTAACCGAAAATGGAAAGTCATATCGACTCACTCAAAACATCACCAAACGCAAGAAACTTATCAGGGAAGTGCAAACACGAAATGGCAAACATCGGAACACTCATGAATCTTCATAATAACGTGGAACAGGTGAGTGCTGCGTTTTTTAAACTTAATGAACGATTTAATATCTTTGAGAATTTGCATGAAGATATTCAAGAACTGTTGTGCGATGAAGGACGTGACATAGACCATCAGACATTTCGGGCTATGTATGATGAAATTACATCGCTTTGAATGAGTGTGATTGAGTGGATTAGTGGCGTAGCAAAGCGTATAAAAGATGACGAGACCGATAAGTTGTCTACCAGACAGATCGTGAGATCCAAGAGCTCTAAAGCTTCCCGGTTTTTAACCACTTCTTTCAGAGCTAAAGCACTCGAAGCTAAGGCAAAGCACGCTGAGTTGGAAGCAAGATTAGCACAGTTAGGCTGCCAAGAAAGAGGCCGAAAGGGTGAGATTGATGGCAGAATGCGCTGCTGCGAATGCTGCAAGTAAGGCCTATGAAGATGCCATTAAGGAAGACAATGAGCAGTATTTAGGCTCAGCTGACCCGGATATTGAGCCAGACACAGGCACATATTGCCAAATTGGAAAGAAAGGTGGGAGAGGCTCTAAGTTTAATGGATTCCCTCTCTTGGGCAGAGAATTGAACAATCAAATAGCGGCTGGTGTGAAGCGAAATCAACCAGCCCAATCAGCAGAAAAACAATTGAAGGACTACTTCAACGCTAATGTTTCTGAATTTGAATTACCCATTTCTTCGCCACAGCACATCGTTGATTACAACGTCACAGGAACTGTGAACAATAGATTACAACTCTTCAAAGATTTATGATGAAGCGCATGCTCTTTTTGGGAAAGAATGGAGCTTCGAATGTCCCAACCACCGCCCACACCAGCTCCATTTGATGGTGACCCAGCATAGTAGTTGCCATTCAGATCTAATTTTGGTGATCAAGTCGAAAGCAAAATATCCTTGAGTGACAGTGAGAAAATGAACTACTTACTGACTTACACGACTGCAAGGGCACGAAGGATCATTGAGAACTATCAAGGACTTCCAAACGGCTGTCAGATTGCATTACAAGTTCTAAAGCAAAGGTTTGGTCAAAATGACATGATCGTGGAGGCTTTGAAAGCGTCGGTTTTAAGGGGACCAAAGCTAAGGGCAGGTGATAGTGAAGCACTTCTCACGCTTTCTGATAAAATTGAGAACTGTTGCCATGCAATGAATGAGCTAAGCAGATATATGACCTTCCACCAGATCATTTGCAGCCCAAGTGGCGTAAATCAGCAAGGATGTTTCGTGACAAGACTGGTGGTAGAGAGCCAATCTTGAAGGACTTTAGCTACTTCATAAGTACAGAATCCTTGACCGAGAATGATCCAGTATATAGGAGAAGCAACATTACCCCAGTGAAGGTTAAAGCTGACATTTCAAAGAATTCCGCATTTCATCCCAGATTTACAGATAGTATGCGAGTAAAAACCTTAGCAACTGATGTTAGCAAACCGAAGCCTACAGAAATGAAATACTCTTCTATCAAAGACACCTGCAAGGTTTGCAAGGGATCACACAAAATACATAAATGTCCTGTCTTCTCGGCTAAGAACGTAAATTGGCGTCGACGATTCTCCAAGTTTAATGCACTTTGCATCGTTGTCTCTCTCCTTCTCATTTACAAAGGGAGTGCCCAGAAAAGGAAGGATGCGCTGTGCAGGACTGTGCTCACTGATCAAATCACCATCCACTACTACACTTAACTGCAACAACCGCGAGCCCAGTTGACGAAGAGGAAGGAAATAGTGGTCAGAGTTCATCACCAAGTACCAGCTACCAGCACATAACGCATCTGTTACTGATTCCGATAGGGGATTTGTTTTACTCAAGGTAGTTCCAGTTTGCGTTGTTTCTGAGAGTGGTTTGGCCCTAAGTACTTGTGGGTTGTTAGACACAGCTGCCGTCAGTTCGATGATAAACTCTCGCATCGCTGCGAAATTGGAGCTACAAGGGGTCCCTGAAGGAGTTAGTCTGAACACTGTTACTCATACGGATCAAGACTGTGAGCTATCGAAGGTGAAATTCCACATCACCTTATCAAGTGAAAAAGGCCCTGACTTGCCTGTCAACCATGCTCTTGAAACTGAAGATTTGAGCGTGTCCAATCGCTACTGCCCTAATCAAGTACACTTGTCTGAATGGCCACACTTGAGAGACGTAGAGCTGCCGAACCACCCAGTAGATGTGAGTGAAGTCTCTGTCCTTATTGGTCAAGACGTTCCACAAGCTCATATCATCTTCGACTATCGCTGGGGCAGTGATCCGCAGAACGAGCCGTATGCGACCAAGACGCCATTTGAATGGAGCGTTGCCGGCCTAATCAATAAGAGGGAAGACAGATCTAAGCCAATCGCCCTCTCAGTCTTTGAATTTGCCTTTGAAGAAAGTCAGTCAGTTGTTGATCTGCACGAACAGGTAGAGACGTTTTGGGCTTGTGAGTCGCAAGGATTCATTGACACAGCTGACAGTACTAAAAGCATCGAAGATACTAGAGCACTGGATACCAGTAGAACGAAGGTCGAAGGTGGAAGATACGAAGTAGGCCTTTTGTGGCGGAATGAAGTCCCGATACTGCCAAATAACAGGCCACAAGCTGAAATGAGATAACAACAGTTGAAGAAGCGGTTCCTGCGTGACCCATTGTTTGCCAGTCAGTATGAAGCAGTGATGAATGACTACATTGAGAAAGGATATACTGTCAAGTTGTCTGAGAGAGAAGCAGCCTTTAGTTCCGATCACACTTGGTATCTTACGCAACATGATGAAGTAAATCCAAACAAATCTTAAGTTAGAGTAGTATACGATGCGGCTGCAGTTTACTCATTGGCGTTTTGTTCCGGTTTAGGAAAGAACAAATTGCTGTTGCATCTGACATCGAAAGCATGTTTCACAGGGTTGGTTGTGTGGAAAGAGACACAGATGCTTTGCGCTTTCTATGATGGAGTGATGGGCTGAACGAATCAAAATGAAAGTCCATTTATTCGGAAAGGCATACTCCCCCTGCATCGCTGCTTAGACCCTGCAAAGAACAGCCACAGATAATGCCGCTAAATTTGGAAATGATGTTTGTGTTATTGTTCGAAAGAATTTCTACGTTGATGACTGCCTTTTCTCAGTTCCTACCGCTCAGGAAGCTATTGGAGCATCATTACAACGTACGCAGTTGCTGAAGAGAGGAAATTTCCGGCTGACCAAGTTCATTTCCAACGACTTGAAGGTCTTGAAGGCTATACCAGCTGAGGAGAGAGCAGTCAAGAGTCTCGACTTGGACAAGCTACCCCTTGAACGGACTTTGGGTCTACATTTAAACACTGAAACAGACACACTAGCTGTAAAGTTGTCGCTTTCCCATGGCAAAGCTAATTGCCACACGAGACGAGATTGCTGTACATTTGATCCGCTTGCTTTAATTTGTCCTTTTCTACTTCCCGGTAAGAGACTGATATAAAAAAACCTGGTAACTGAAGTTTGATTGGGATGATTCACTACCCGAAAGCTTGCTGGAGCGCTGAACAAGGTGGTATGAAGAACTGTTGTTCCTTAACCATTTAAGTATTCCTGGATGCTATTTCAGTGGAGTTTGTTTCCGTGATGCATCTCTCGAACTTCACCACTTTAGTGATGCTTCTGAATATGGTTATGGAACAGTGTGCTATTTGAGAAAGGAGTCTGGTGACGGAACTGTTGAACCCATTTACATCATGCCCAAGAGTCGCTGTGCTCCCCTACAGTATACGTTTCTGTACCAAGATTGGATTTGCAAGCTGCTAGAATCGCAGCAAGGGTTCATCGCCTGGTCTCAAGCGAGATTAATTTGGAGATCTCTGCCTCCTTTTTCTGGACAGACTCCAAAGTCACATTGCAGTATGTAAAGAATGAGTCCTGAAGGTTTAAGTCTTACGTGGCCAACAGAGTCTGTGAAATTCGAAGTGTATCGCAACCCGGTCAATGGAGATACTGTCCACGTTCCCTTAACCCTGCTGATGATTCCTCGCGTGGCTTAACAGTTCATCAGTTGTTGACATTTGAAAGATGGTTCAGTGGTCCAGCATTTCTCTTGAACCCTAAAGATAAATGGCCTAATGCTGATATTGATACCTTATCAGACAGCGACCCAGAAATTAAGAATCGGAAGCCTATATTTGTGACGACTGGACCAGAAGTTTCGAGAGATACTCACAAGATAATCATCATGGACAGTTCTTCTGAGGAGGATTGCCTTGTTGTTAAAGTTTAAGGAATACCTTTGGGGTCACAAAAGAGATGACGAGTTTGAACTCACCTAACACCTCACAGCAGAAGATTTGAAGCTTTCAACCGTTGCCACTGTGAAATTAGCCCAGAGAGAAGTGTTCTTAGAAGAGATCAAGGATAACACCTGCGATTATCAAACAACTTCAGTTAAGGGATGCCTTATTAAAAAAGTTTAAACGTCTTCGCAATCCAAATGTTTGGGCTGATTATAAAAAGGCGAACAGTAGGCATGTTAAGAAACACTAAACGCAAGTTTTATGTCTTTTAACTGGAGCAAAATGTAAACGACGCTAAAGGAACATGGAAAATAATTAAATCAATCTCAGGAATGGTTAATCAGTCCAAACTTGTAAACAGCCTTCGAGTTGAGGATCGAATCATCGAGGATAGGGTAGAAATGGCGTCTGAGTTTAATTCTCACTTTACATCTGTTGCCGATAAACTAAGGTCGTTACTTCCTCAAACAAACTTTGACATGTCTAAACTGATCAACTTTGTCTGCTCTAAACAGGGTAATAACGTGGTCTTTTCCATTCCACCTGGCTATTACAGGGACCAAGGTCATTGACTGTCTTAAGAGCATCAGTTCACACAAAGCCAGTGGTATTCTTTGATTGCACCTGACGGTCACGGCGGCCATGTTGGTGGAAAGAAAATAGCAAAAAAGTCTTTTGGGAATTTGACTCTATTATAATGCAAAACTTGAGCTAAATTTTTCTATTGTCTTGGCACCAACATGGCCGTCTTATCACGTGAGTGCAATCAAAGAATCGACAAGCTGAGTCCACGAATGCTCAAGTTAGCAGTTCCCATAATAGCTCCATATATTGCCAAGCTAATAAATCATTCCTTTAATACGGCCTCGTTTCCACAACGCTTGAAGACTGCGAAAAAAAACATTTGCATGATAATAGAGCTCAATTCCCGGAGGACTAGTTGGGGATACCAACATGGCCCTCGTTCCTTTCTTTAGGGACACCAACATGGCCGTATAGAAAACGGAAACTTTATTAAATAGAGAAATGAGAGGACCTTCCTGTGCACTTCGCATACGCGTTGTGATATATCTTTTTTAAGTTAGTCTTGCGAATGTGTGCTTCTTTCGTCTTCTTTTGTGCGCCTTTTGTTTGCTGTGTATTACTAAATGTATAAAAAGTATTCTTTGATTGGAACTGACGTCACGGCGGCCATGTTGGTGGAAAGAACAATAGCGAAAAAGTCTTTTGGGAATTTGACTCTATTATTATGCAAAACGTGAGCTACATTTTTCTATTGTTTTGGCACCAACATGGCCGTCTTATCACGTGAGTGCAATCAAAGAATCGACAAGGTTAGCAGCTCCTATAATAGCTCCATCTATTGACAAGCCAATAAATCTTTCCTTCAATACGGCCTCGTTTCCTGAACGCTGGAAGACTGCAAAAGTCTCTCCATTATTTAAAGGTGGGGACTCGGAGGACTTAAATAATTATCGACCAATTTGTCTTTTTCCTGGGCTTTCCAAAGTAATTGAACGACATGTACATGACTCACTTTCTAGCTATCTTTGTGAAAACAATTTGATCTACTCTAAACAATCTGGTTTCCGGAAGCTTCACAGTACAAAAACTGCCCTGATCGAAATTATAGATAAACTGTTATTTAACTTGGATAATGATCGTGTAAGGGGCATGATCTTAATCGATTACTACCAGGCCTTCGACATGGTTAATCACGTTATCCTGCCAGACAAATTGCTTGCTTATGGTTTAAACAATACATCTTTAACGTGGTTTCAATCCTATCTCAGTGACTGGCGTCAGTTGGTATCCATGGGTGATAAGAAATCAACTGCATCAATTATTCCGCATGGTGTACCTCAGTGCTCAATTCTGGGCCCTCTACTGTTTGTTTTGTTCATTAACGACCTTCCTTTACATGTTAGTTCTGCTAATACTGATCTGTATGCTGACGACACGACATTAACTTGTTCCGTCAATTGGATGGATATGGGTCGTCTGCAACTTTCCTTAAATGCAGCAGTTTCTGAAACGATTCATTAGGCCACAGCTTACAAGCTTCCACCTAATGAGAAGAAAACAAAAGTTCTTACCATCTGTGGCAAACGTCTTTCCAACAGAATCCCTATTATTTCTGTTAATGGACCCCAACCTGAAAATATACAATGAGCAAAGCTCTTAGGTCTGGAAATGTACATGGAATTGACATTTCATGTTGATACGTTATGTAAGAAACTATCCCAGCGCATTGGAATCTTAAAAAGATTAGACATTGCCTGGAAATAAAGCATAGAGTTCTCTTTTGTAATGCTATTATTAGACTAGTGATGGATTACGTAAGTGTTATCTGGTCAAACTGTGATAAACATTGTCTGAGATCATGTTTTAAAGCTATAAAAGAGAGCAGCAAGAATCATCATTGATGCTGATAGTTATGCACCCTCTGTTCAGTTATTTAACAAACGTGAATGGATCCCTTTCTTTGAGAATGCTAAACTACCCAAGTGTTGTATCATATACAAGCGTTTGCAAGGTCGCGTACCCAGTTATCTTACACGCTTATTAGTACGTACCAGTGAGACTCATTCACGGCAGACTAGATACGCTAAATTTAACATAGCCTGTCCTCAAGTGAAACGAAATTCAGAAGGTGGAAGAACATTTACTGTGACTGCTTGCCAGGATTGAAATAAGCTACCTCGTCAAATGAGAAAAGCAGACACTCTCAATACTTTAAAAAATTCTCTTTGGAACATGATTTTAAATATCATCAATTTTTGAATCATTTTTCATTATACATATTGTGCCGCATGCTTATAATTGTTTCATATTTTCTAGATTTTTAATAATTTTATTGTAAGCCTTAAGTATTAATTATTTTAATCTTGTAATGAGGACCACTACTTTGTTAGAATTTATACGCTATTTCGTGCTACCCTCGTTAAATGAAGACTTTACTTACCTACCTACCTACCTACTTACCCACTTACTTACTTACTTACTTACTTACTTACTTACTTACAGCAGCAATTTCAGCTTAGTAATGTAGTGATGTCGACAGATAAATTCTCCTTACATAGCATTACAACAATCCATTGAACACCAGATAAGAGTTTTCAAGAGCTCAAACTCATTTCTTTTTTTCAGACCCGCTTCAAGAACAATCGCTACTTCGCCTGCTTTCCGGTATAACAGACGATACAACCTTCCTACCCCTCCCCTCTGGGAAGAAGTACTCACTTTTGGCTTTGGCCGTTGACCACGTGGGTAACAGACAACCAATGGACTTGAATCGAGTCATCACAGTGGACTTTACACCTCCCAAACGTACGTCATGGTAGTAACATTGTTATAAAAAGTAGTTAAGTAGCTGCCTTAAAAGACGTTTTGACATTTTAGTCCCTCGTGGCTGAAACATGAAGCGACGAAGCACAGTTCTTCAACAGTCGCCCCTCCCCCTCCCCCACAAGATAGAATATAGTCTACTTTCTATCCATTAATTATGACGCAAACTTGTGTCCACATCTTGCTCACTCCTCGCTCTCTTTTTGAAGAGAACGTACTGGGACTAGTTCCCATACTGATTTGAAGTCAGTTTCTCACTAGAAAATTAGTAATACGCCGTTTTACAGCTGTGTGCATAGTTACCTGGCCTATGAATGGACGCGAGGCTGGAGGTGACCTTTGGTACAGACTTCTCTACTTTTTCATTTAAATGCCAACTAGTTAGCAGAAGAAAAACTTGATTTAGCCAAAAATACAGCGAGGACCTTATCAAAACAAGGTCACCTGAAGCCTCGCCGGCATTCAAAGGCCAGGGCCCGGTTCCTCGAAAGCCGATTAACTTAATCCAGGATTAGCGTAAACTTTTGTTTCATGTTTTCAACTTTTTGGTGAAGGTTTCTTTTGCTTATTTTCGTTTTTCAAGATTGACGTCTTCTCACGTAAAGTTCTGCCGAAAATCTGCGTTGAACATCATTTGGGAGTAGAGAAATAAACTGCTTGGTTAATTTTTAATCTTAGATTAGCGTTAATCGGCTTTTGAGGAACTGGGCCCAGGTCACTGAACAGACAACTTTAATTAAAATGGTCTGCTATAGAGAGCGAAGGTTTAAGACGGGAAGGGACTGGGACGTCTTTGGAAGTGTTGCGTTCGTCGGACGCAAAAGGCCTACTGAAAGTACTTTATATTTCCAAGGGCCTTGCTCAGTCTTCGTGCTTGCCTTAGAAAGCGCATTGGTTACTGATAGTTTACTTGGTTATTAACTAAATTCGTTTATCACATAGTTTTGGAACAAATGGTATTTGTTATGTTAAGTTTATGTATAAAATTTATGTAGTGCTTCATCCTGACGTTTCAGCTTCCTGTGAACGACTGAATAACTGCTCTGGCCATGGAAATTGCTCCGTCCTCAATTTATGTGTCTGTGAAGACGCATTTTATGGAGTTAACTGTTCACTTGGTAAATATTTATTTGGTTTTCCACTATTAAAAGCGTCTTTAAAACTAACTCTCCAAAGTTTGTCTCTTAAGCGCTAGCACAACAGCAGCAAGGTTAAAACTTAACTCTTTTACATTTTAAGAACGGTGCCTACTATTGTTATTGCGCATACGTTCTGCGCATCTCGAGATACTCGGATTTCGTATGGGTAGCGCTTATTAATACAGGGATATTTTTACGCAGTTCAAAACTATACGGAGAAAGTAGAACTTAGCAAGTGCTCTTCGTATCCAAAAAGAACATTGGGGTAACCACACATTTTTCAGAGATAATTAAGCTTTAATTCGGAAAAGAACGCCATACATTGTTTTGTATTTAAAAGCTTTTTACAAATATTGTTAATTAAGTATCTTCGAAAAATGCGTGGTTACCCCCAATTTTCTTTTTGGATTTCAATAACACTTCTTAAACCGCGCAAAAATACCTTTGAATTAGTAGGCACCGTCCTTAAAGTGTTTCAGTTTCAAAGTGGAGTTGCTTAGTTTACTGACATGAAATGTGGAAGGTTGGTCTAAAGCGGCCTATTTAACAACAAATTTAGTCCCTTTAGGAAACTGGCAACAGTTTCCAGCCCTTTTCTAACAGCTACACTTTGAATAATGAATACTGCCACTTTTTAGCAACTCGTGTTACAATAATGATAATATACAAATGCCCAATCATTGGTTAACAAGTTGCGGTCATCTCTTTTATACAACAGGTTACCATAGCAACAATATGACCTTCCCAAATACCCTTACTTTTAGCTTTACGCGCTTATAATTCAAAACGAGCTAGATGACCCCCCTTTATCGAATTATAATATGCATGATAAGATGCACCTTTTTGCAAAGTCTTAAAAAATTATGTAAAAGGGGGTTGAGAGTCACCTTAATTTTTCCAAATGGTAAGGTGGCTCTAAACCCCCTCCCCCACCCCCCTACAAAAAAGTAAAATTACAAGTTCTCCCGCCTTGAAAGGTGCACGGGATTGTTGCAATGGAATTTTAGAGAAAGTGGGAAGGGGAGAACGGTTTGAATAAAACCTCCATTAAAATTACACTTCATCAAGCGATCTGCAAACCTATAGCTGTACCTCACCTATCTCAGGCTTCGCGCCGCCCAATAGTTATAGCGGAGCTCCGCGCGCGCCGAGCACCATTGTTAAGAAAATATGGTAACCCATCGATGCGAGAAATCTTGGTTTTATACCCACGACGTCATCAACGGTCCGTACATACGTACGTACGTACGTACGTACGTCCGTCCGTACGTCCACCCTCCATGTATGCCAATGTGACCAGTATCATGCTAGTTTACAGCATACATCTTTGATATTGGACATCCATCTTTTGATCAATTGACAACTGTCAAAACAAGGTATCACGTGACCATATCGCGAGCTCAAGCCTGGAGCTCACCGAGGTCAGCTAATTTTTTTTTTAAGTTGACCGCTGACCAGGTACTGGTTTTCGTTTGGATTGCAGGCTCAACCCTGGTTAACTCACCTGAACATAAGCGAGGCCGGCTTCATTTTTCGCGCGGTTTCTGTGGCTCGACGCGATTACATTAACGAAAGTTCTTACAAAGTCAACGCTTTTCGTGTTCAGGTGGAAAATGCTTTGGAAGATGTTTTCTTTCTGCATTTTTCGCTGGTTTCAATCCAGTTTCACATATCATGATATCTGTGGTCCACACTGGTGGCTATGCAGTTATTCAAGTCAAGCATCGGCGGGATGTAAACTTAAAGCTGGGTGTTTATTTTTAATTTGCTTTGAGCTGCATTTTTCTCTGTATTGCAATTTTTGGCATATCTTTGGAAGCTCTGATAAGGCTACATGATGCCTGGAGGACCTATGTCTAGAACAAAAACAAAAGGAGATCGAAAGAGAACGATAACGACAAAACAGAATACCAGTAATAGCTCATTCTTAGCGAAAGAAGTTACTCCACAAATTCTTTCCTTGGGCACTGAACCGTTTGTTATTTTTACGGATGCGTTATTTGAAGTGGATGTGTATTTTTAAAAGGTGCTTTAATCGGTTCTTTCTTTGTTCAGGAATGAAAATCGAATTTTTATTGTCAACTGGAATTAAATAACAATTACAATTATCTGTACTCTTTTGGGCATAAAGAAAAAGTTGATTTGTTTGTTTGTTTTGCTCTAAAATGGGAGCGAACAAGTGCTTTTTTAATCCGTTTGCCCAACTGGTTTTCGTTGTGCCTCGACAGCGACAAGAAAATTTTGCCCTTATGTTATAAACACGTAATCGCAATGATTTCTCGAAAAAGTAGGGGGAAATCTCACTAGCTTGTGCTTTCAGAAGTTTGTTTAAAGCATCTAAACCTTATTTAAGTGTTGTAGCGGACTTTGTTTGAAGTTCGTCCTTTCTTGGTTGCATTGCCGTAATTTGCCGATTCTTGTACTAAGCCAACCTGGCGTGTTTCAATGAAATACATCAAAATGTGAATGATCTCGTTTTCAGATATAAAGTGGAATAAAGTACATCAGTAAAACTCTTCTTTGACCCTGAGCTGACAAAGTTGTTTTTATGGCTTCTAATTTTAGCGTGATTCCTTTTCGCTGGCTATTGACAGTTGACTCTGGAATGGCTTTTTTTTCCTATTCCATTCGCTCGATGAGGTTGTGCTTGTTTTCTTTTCAAACTCATGCGGTTCAAGAAAAAATTATTGCCAAACTGGTGAATGGCAAAGTAAATTCCACTGGAAAAACCGATGTCGCACTCATCGCTTCGTGATTCATGCGATATCGGTTTTTAGCATAAAATTTACCGTGGAATTCACGAGTTAGACAATGAATTTTTCTATCGAAGAAAGCAAAGAAAATGATTTAATTATTAAAGCAGCAACCGGAAGCATCAAAACGCGAATAATTCGAAACCTTTTATTTTCACAAACCCTACAGGCAGTAAGAATAAATGACCAGGGAGCTCCGCTTTTAGGCTTGGCTAAATCTAAGTATATGTTTGATACATAATTGCACTGATTTTTTTTTTTTCAGATTTTCCTTTGCGGTTTGAGACTCCAATCATCGACGCAATGTACAGCGACACCAGCGAAGACATGCGCGCTGCGTTATATCTTTCCTCGTTTATTCCAGATTTCGACGACAGCAGTTACAATGAAAATTTTATCCTGAAACTATTCATCGATGAAGTTCCCCATGGATTTACCTTCAATAAAGGAAACCTGAGTGGGAACCGCGTCACGTTGGAGCGTGAGGAGTTCGGTGATATTTGGATGACGCCTCATAAAGATTTTTCAGGAGTCGTCAGATTGAATATCACTGCACAAGGTGCAACACCAAGGAAAATAAAAATGACCAGCAACCAAATCGAAATAAAAATCAAAGCTATTGCTGACATTCCGTTTCTCAATATCAGTGTTCCATGCTATCACTGGAACAGCAGTAAAAGGATTATACCCGTTACTGTAAAAAGCCACCCGACTGACTTAGATGGTTCCGAGAATTTGACGATTATCTTCTCAGGCTTACCGAATGGTTATCGATCATTTTACGAGAATGTTGTAAACGGAAGGAATGACACAGCGCCAACTAACTCACCTGGTTGGTTTATCTCCTTTAACGGAACATTTAAACCATTCGTTCTGAATGTCATCGCCATAGCCAAGGAAAAATCTAATGGAGACGGAGCAAACAAGACAGTGCCTGTTAATGTGCCATTCTGTGGTAAGGTTCATGAAATCAATGTTTTAATGTATGGCTAAAACATTTTGGAGGATGAAAGATCCTACAGATATGAATACCATTTTAATCCGAGGAAAATTTAACCAAAGGGAAAAAAAAAACCCGCGTCAGATGTTTCTCGCGCTTGCTACTGATTACACACATTGGGGGAAAGGTTTTTCTGGTTACAGGTTTTCCCTCGCCTTAAGTGGCAGGCGAGTGCGTGCATGTCTTTTTCGCACTTTTGATTGGCTACCTTTTTTCCCTCGCTGGCCAGTGGTAACATTTTTTCCCGCCCATATCAATGTCTGTCTCTTGTTCCCTCGTTTGCAGCTAGTTACATGTTTTCCCACGCGTGTCAATCTGTACTGATTGCATGTTTTCCCGCCCTTAGCACGAGTTAAATCTACGGGCTTTTCTAGTTAGTGTATACGACTTAGCCCTTCAACAACTTTCTTTCGTTATCGTAAGACAATATTAGAAAAATAAATAAATAAATAGATCAAAATAAATATAATGTTAAGAGAGGAAGTCACATCAGCTGGTTTTCATGCGGGTCCTCTATCGTGGTCGAATTGGAATTTGGGGATGTTGGTTTTTAGGGAAGAAGGAAAACCGAGTACCCTGAAAAAAGTCCTCGGGGAAAGGCGAGAAACAACAACAAACTCAGCCTGCATATGGCACCTGGCCGGAATCTAACCCAGGCCGCATCGGTGGGAGGCTTCCCAAAAAGCTCTAAAGCTCTATCTCTCTTTCCGGACAACCATTTTCGAGCTATGTTATCGCTATTGCGTTTGTGTGATCTGTTCTTACCTCGAATATGTTTAATGTTGAACTTTATGTCTCGTTGTAGTTACTTGTGAGGCGGTGAATAACTGCTCCGGACATGGAAAGTGCAGCAAAGTAAATACCTGTGAATGTAAAAGTGGATTTAAAGGATTGGATTGTTCATCAGGTTTGTTTTCTGCTCCCTTCGTTTAATTTACGCTTCTTAAACTCACAAATCACATGTTTTACTCTGAATCTTATTTTTTGTTGTGCTTACTTATTTTAAACTAGTTTCCTGCGAGGAAGTGGGCAATTGTTCTGGACATGGAAACTGCACTGGTCCAAACATTTGCGTTTGTGAAAGTGGTTTCAAAAGTGTTGGTTGTTCACAAGGTAAACAATTTTTTCTGTGCTCAATGCAGATGTGTATTTAAAGAATGTTAAAAGAATTCAACGACCAACACCGCAAGTGATTCCCCATGCATCGTCATTGCCAAAAAAGTATCAAACAGAACCTTCAATAGACTGTCATTTCATAGATCTTTTATGTTCAATGGAGCAGAAAAAGAGATAATTATGTTGTTGCTCAAAAGAGTTACGTTGGGAGCGGGAGAGTAAAATGTTTGTCCGTCGTTTACAAATGGTGCAAGGACCGAACGCAGCGAAGTTTTTTAATGACATACTTCTTCTTTTTGTTTGTCTAAATTCAAAGAGAGCTTTCTGTATTTAGGAAATAGAAAACATGTACCGCGTTTCTATCAAGTTTTAGTATAAATCTACTAGCGTTCTATTTGCACGAATGCCGTTCTCTATTCTGTTGTAGATAGTGAGTAACGTAGCAATGAGCGCTTGTTAACAAAATGACGGCCTCTTCTTTGCGTTTTCGAGGTGTCTGTGATAGTTCACCACCAAATTTTCTCCGATTCTTATTGGTTCAAAGTGATCACGTGACGCGATAGTGTTCTTCCGAGGAGAGACACTATCAGCCCATAGTGCCCGTCCAAGGAAAATACCCTTATGGATAGTACTCGTACGTGAAAATATTTCCATAAACAAGCAGGCTTATAGATAATAAACATTGAAATTGTATGAAGAGGGTTTTTGTTTGTTTTCTTTTTCAAATTTTACGGTAACATTTGGCTTACACGGCTTTCATCTAAAAAAAAGTTGAAAATAATTCAGTATGATTTTGGAACTGGAGCGCGAAGGAAAGTTTAGTGGTAAACAATCTTATTCCAAAATCTCCGCCATTTAAAGATTCTTTTGTTTTTATTCAAATAAGCCCTTGATGACTCGCTCTTAAGCTTAAAATTCAAAAGAATATTTTGAATGAGGCAACAAGGGCCAATTTGTGTCCGCATAAATCAGCGGCCATTTTGGAATGTGTATAGAGTGTTTATGTCTCGGAACTATCGGTCTGAAAGTTGCCCCTTGCAAATTTGATGTTCTTAAAACTAGCATATGTGCCCTCGATCGAAGCTTCGCTTCTCGGGGAAATATTTGTTTTAAGAACATCAAATCTCCGTGGGAAAACTATCAGCCGATAGTTCCTTGACTGAAACACTCTCTTGTTTAAATAGAAAACGAGAGCGGATAACCTAGTTGTTAAATAGAAACACGATTTTAAACCAATCAGTGGGCGTATTTTTTGGGATACTTTATAATTAATTTTGTTCTTTATACTAATGCGTATTATATCGATGTATTTCCTTGCAGTTTCTTGTGAACTAGTGAATCACTGTTCAGATCATGGTGCATGTAGCGGACCCAATGTATGTTCTTGCCATAGCGGCTTTAAAGGAGCTTATTGCTCAGAAGTATCTTGCGAGGAGTTAAACAACTGTGCGAATCATGGAATCTGCACTGGTCCAAACAAATGCAATTGTGAAGAAGGCTTTAGATCTGCACCAGACTGCTCTAAAGGTACGATAATCGTTACTTAATTCATACTTAAGAGATGATATGCATATTGATATTTTTACTGTAGAGCCAATTGTAGACAAAGTTATTGCTAAAACGCAGACGTTTATTCGACGGCTTCTCTTTGATATTTTCAGTGGTAAAGGAAAACGACTACATTGAAATGCCTACAATACTACAAAAAGTCCATCTAGCTAAATAGTAATAGTTTCAAAATTTTAACTATTGTTTCTTCAACCTCAGCTGTCATGGCTTCCTCGTGTTTTCTTTATCTTTTCTTTTTACATTCCTTCCTCACCTTTCTAATGATGCAGTTATAATAACTTCTCCTTTTGTAGTTGCCAGTCTGTCTGTCCTAGATTAGCAAGTAATGCCTGCGAGCCAGCGCACACCCTCGCTGAATGAACCATTTTGGTAAAGTTTGTGATTTGTACAGTTTGTAATTTTCATTTTCCGTTGCAGTTTCTTGTGAATTGCTGAATCACTGTTTATACCGCGGTAACTGTAGCGGACCTAACGTCTGCTCATGCCATAGTGGCTTTAAAGGATTAAACTGCTCACAAGGTATCTCAAACTCATTAATAATGCATTAACTTTAAAAAAAGGAAATCATGACCATGGCGGTATTTGGATATCTGATCTTAATTAGCATAGATTTTACGAGTTTATTTCTCCGTTGTCTCCTTAGTTTCGATTGAGAAGATATATGAAACACTCAATTCAGTGTTTCACCACATATCCAAACATCTTTAAGTTCGTCAAAAATACTCCGCTTTGCGTCGTATTTTCAACTCTCTTCTCGGTGCTTGGAAATGTGGCCAAACGTGGTCTTTCTTGTTTGATATATTTAACAATTATTCCGTGAGTGCGCGTTGGATATGAGATGGTAAATAGCCAACGAGGCGCGTATTGCCGAGTTGGCTATAACCAGTCTCCAATATCCAACAGTATCCAATATCCAGTCTCCACTATCCAACAAGCGCGAATGGAATAATTGTTTAATCAAATTCCTTAAACTCCAAAAATTACGAGCGAAAAAAGAGAGAAAATCCGAGCGAAATTGAAAAAACTTGATGAATATGCGTTGTTGTATAATACCTTGTGGTCAGACAGACGTAGGCTCATCACAAAACATTGCTTGCCTTTTCGCATACTTCGAAACGTCGGAATTGATCCAAAGTTTCTAAAAAAAAACAGACTACGCGCCACGTTGGCTATTTACCATCTCATATCCAACGCACGCTCATTAGGGCCGTTTATACGAGAGAAAATAAGCCGCGGCTTACTTCGGCCGCGGCGTACATAATACGGGAAAGGAACTATTTATAGGAGTATAAACTCCAAGGCCAGGCTAAGCAGCGGCTTGAGAAACCCGTGAACGTAGATTTTGTACCATTTATACGGGGTGTTCGCGTCTTATGTAAGCCGCGGCCAAAGTAAGCCGCGGCTAATTTCTCTCGTATAAACGGCCCTATTGTGACAATGTCCAAATATAGTCATAGCGCGCTCAATATTCGTCGTGCGTATTCAACAGATATCCTGTGATATTTGTAATTTTGTGTGTCGCGGAGAAAAATGGTTATTTTTCCAGCTTTTTTTGCAATAAACGTAGAAAATTGTGCTTTGTCATCAATGTGTTGAATAATAAAACATTTATCCTGCTCAATCTTGCGGAATATTGCCTGATTTTAGCCAACTCGGCCTATGGCCTCGTCGACTAAGTATCAGGGGATCTTCCGCGCGATTTCGCAGGATAATTGTTTAATATACCATTCCCGAAAATGTCTGAGATTGTTGCATCACCGAAAATAGTTTCTTTCAATGATAAGTTTTAAAATCTATTTATGGACTTCATGGGTTACCGTCCTACGGAGTGGATCCGCAGACAACTTTGACGATGTTATGACGAAATTCATTGTCAATAACAGGACAGACGCATGAAAAACTGACATCAATTTGTTTTTTGCAATAACAAAAAGGCAGAGGGGTCAAAATTAAGGGCGCGTTCGATTGACCCTATTCCGGAATAAGAATACATGGAGTGATGATTAAAACGGTATGTTTGGCGCGTTTCGAAGCAGCAAGGATAATAAAAATATGTTTAAAATAGAATTTTAGCGGATGTTTGACAACTTTAATATAAATCTCCGTAAAAACGAAGGATTTCTAACTTACATTCCATGTATACTTATTCCGGAATACGGTCAATCGAACGCACCCTAAGTCAAAACACGAGAAGAACGCGAGACAAAAATGCGAGAAACTTGAATCTGACGCGAGCAATATCGCCTCATTATCGCATAAGTTATAAATTTATGTCTGTCCGCTTATTGACAATAAAAATTAGCCAATGAGTGCGCGAGAATTTTGCAGTCATTGCAAAAAATACTGTGTTGTCTCTCGATAATAGGTTGTTGTGTTCAGATGATACTGTGTTGTGTTTGGAAAAGTGTTTGTTGTGTTTGCAGACATACCTTATACTACAGGGGTTTCAATAACTTCTGAAATAGCCGTCCTTGATAGCCCATTGAAGGCGGCAGTTTGACAAGTTCATAATAGCATTTTTAGTGAAAATCAAGGCAAACTAGCCGGCGGTGTGACGCAAAGCAGGCGGCGGTATACCGCCGGTAACCGGCTTCTATTGAAACCCCTGACTTATACCAGAGATCGTGTCAGCATCTGTTTATTTCGCCTGTTTTATTTTGTAATATGAAGTCTCTGAAAAACAATACGAATTGAATCGTCATAAGAATATCACGTGTCATGCCTTGCAAAACTAGAAAATTGCTGTTACGATGAGGCTGCGATGCTTATTTTTATATATATCTCATATTTTAATCTTCTTTTTTCACGACACAGTAACCTGCGAGGCCGTAAAAAACTGTTCAAATCACGGAACCTGCGCTGGACCAAATTTATGCTCTTGTGAAAGAGGTTTCCATGGGGCAGATTGCTCGGAAGGTATATGGTTGGAATATTTAACAAATAGAATGCAGAGATGCGTGTTTGCTAGGTGAATAACGCATGCTAAAAACCTACATAAAGACTGCAGCGAGTGGACGCTAGACCTGTCCCGATTGCGTTGGGCTCTTTTTCGGCACTTTTTCGAATTTGGAGCACTATTTTACATTTTCAGCACTCTTGAGAACTTAATTGACTTTTAAGCAGAATTTGAGCATTTTTTCGCTTTTAGGGAAACATTTCAGAACATTTTTCACAATTTTCCATATGTTAAATGCAATATTTTGTCTTTAAAACGTTTTCAGTAAAGCCGAGTAATTCTATTATCATGAGTTATGAATAATTCCACCTTGTCTTTTGACTGGCTGACTGTTGTCATGGAAATGCATGAGCTATGGTCCTTTTAACCCTGGGAACAGTCGATTTTGATTGGTTCGTGACTTCGTGTTTAGTTAAAAGATTGATAAAACTAAGAATATGTATAAACATCTGCTAGGAAATAATTCTAAGTCTCAATCACTTTTTGTAGAAATGGAGCACTTTTTGAGTACTTTTATGCCATGTTTAAGCACTTAATGCTGATTTTTCAAGCGCAATCGGGACGGGCCGAGTGGACGCACGAGCGGAACGCGAGTGATCAGTTCAGCAATTTGTCTAGACCTCAAAAGTGCATTATTTTCTTAGAAAACATAGGATCAACATCTTCTCTTTGGTTCAGAATACAGCATGAAAAAACAAAAATATTTACGTCAGAGAACGGGCGGTGACTGTGCTGGAAACACAACATCTCCAACATACGGACTCTATAATTTACCGCCGCAGTCGTTATGAGCTCCACAAACTGGCGGCCGCCATTTTGTTAACTACTGCACTCTCTAATGAGCGGTGTCCTTAAAATGTACGACCATCAATCCGTATATCAAAGTCCTGACGACCCCTCCCCCATTACCATTTCGGGCTTTAGCTTATAAATGTGGATTTCGATCTTAAGCTTTTCAATACATTTTAATTGTTTGTATTTTTATTTCTTTCAGAACTGCAAGGTGAAGGTCTCGTAGGATTGAGCAAAGTAGCTGTTGTTGGGATATCAATTGGAAGTTTCGCGTTTGGTTTACTTTTGTGTATGATTCCGTTTTATTGTTACTGGAAGAGAGAGGCCAGGAGTCGACGTAAACGGCATTACGAACAACGTAGCACACAGGTCTTCGAAAACCAGGCTTACGCAGGGGCTCCGCTGAAAAGCTAGGAACCAACTCAGTTCTGATGCGAAGATGATGGAGACGATCGATGAGGATGACGACAATACTGATAAAAACGACGATGGAGATGATGACGAAGAAGTCGACGACCAGACGTTATGACTTTGTTCATGTAACAATATAACAGCCTTACTTGTTTATGCTCGAGTGTATAAGACATGACAAATTTAAGCGTAGGAGCTCATGACTAGGAGACAACTATATATTGTGAAGTGAAGTGATGTGATATTATTGTTGTGCGCCATTACACATACTATGTATAGGCATGATTTAGAATAGTCGTCAGAATGATACGGTTAATGTAACATAGAACAGGTGATTTGACAATTAGTAGACACGTTTATCAACGGTTTCTTCAAGGCCTAGCTGGCTTATCATAAAGTCACTGGCTTTTTGCACTTCCTGTACATGAAAGAGAACAAGAGCTGAATTACTAGTCTTTCGGATTAGAGGCCTAATTAAATGGTTTCTCAAAAGTCTGGGCCAAGCTGGAACCCAGCCCCTACCCTGGGGGGTAGGGGGAAGCTGAGGGGGTGTAACTACCATGTGTAATGCTTGTCATTTCGCTCAGGGTTGTAAATCAGAGTGTTCAGGACGAAAGGCCACTGTTTTTATCCTCCGAGGTATCTTTGAGGGTTATTCTCGAAGAAACATTAAAAAGGGCTGTCATGGCCGTTTTTTAAAGTCTTGTCCTTTAGGGGTCAGATAAAGCTCGAGCCACGCCCAGGCTGGTCTTTTTTAGGGGGGATAATTCAAATAGACCATTGGTCGTATTCTCAGTATTGGACTGGAAGTAGCGTGCAACAAAGGCTAATACGGGGAGTCTTTTCGAATGCAAATGCCATTCATCTCTTTTTAACGACCCGATGACATTCCCCGTATGTGCCTTGAACTAGTTACAGTCCAATACTGGCATCTACTACGAGTATCACTGACCTTTTCGAATGGGAGTTCCCTCCCACCTCCCCCGGGAACCTACAATCCCCGACAGTAGTCTTGGCACGCTAGCCCACGTTTTCAGTATCTGGCAGGCAAATTTATCAGTTCGTCCCCTTCCCCCTAATTCAATGTTGTTTATAGTGATGAAGTCGTCATTGCCCGTTTACAACACCGTCGAGGGGGAAGTGGGGACCCTATTCTAATGATGTCATTGGGTATTGACCCCAAAATACCTTGTTATTGCATTTTCATGCAATTTGATCCAGGTGTGCCACGGACTTTTGTTGTGGATTGTAGTTCTTTCGATCCCGATTAAAACCTACTAATTGACAGTTCATCTTAGGGCGGTTTTCAATTGAGTGTCGAAAGTAATTAGATAATTACTTTGGTTTATGATTACTTCACTCAGTAATTGGTTCAAAGTTGTGGCAACAACAGACTGTTACTTGATCGGCTATCATAGAGTTACATTCATGGAGATTTTCGTAACAAAATATGTTTTCAAAATGTTAAACCCAGGAAACCCATAAATATAATCGAAATTATATACACGAAAATTATACAGCTTTCTTGATATAGCATCACTTGTGTTAGCCGGCTTTTTTTAAAAGAAATAAATCTGCTGTAACTGCTTTGTGAAAGCGCCTGTGTTTCTTTGGCGTACTTAACTGTGTTGATATTTATTTACACCCTGAATTAACGAACAGGAATCAAGCAGTCGCTTGCTTAGGGCTTCTTCCCATATGATACCTACGATACAACTGCAATCGCTACGATCGCTAAGAAAGTAATCCAGCGATCGTCGAGATCTCTGCGGCAACGAATTTAAAGGAGCTTCGGCATGGTATTTGGAGGGGCCGATTACATGAGCCGGGCTGGCTCGTTTAGCTGAGATCATGGCACGTCTGAGAAATACACCAAAAATCAAGTTTGCGATTACATGGAAAAATCTCAGCCAGGTTAGCCGAGATCCCGGCATTACGATGCCGGGAGCCCGGTTAGCCGGGCCAGCGATTTCTAGCCACATTACTCCACTTTAGAGCAAAATGGTCCACGGAATAATCGTTTTTTTAATGTTTAAATAAAGGATAAATAAGATAGAAAACCATAAGGCTTCTTTCCTTGTAGAATGGTGAATTTAATAACAATTTAGCGAGACAAACGTCTCTCCACTTCTTGTTGTTGTTGTTATCTTTTTTCACATGACTTATTCTCTAAATTTAGTCCAAAGCGGGCTGGCTCATCTCATGTAATACCGGGCTAAAACTTAAACCGGGAAACCTGACCAGCCCGGCTGACCAGGCTGGCCCGGCTCATGTAATCAGCCCCTGAGTTATTTTGGCCACGTATTAAATTGCCTTTAAATTGAGGGAAACCATATCCTTGTATAAAGACAGAAAAAACACCAAAGTGTCAACTAGGTTGAAATTGAAAGTAGGAAACATCAACAAAAAGTCCATCAATTGTTATCATGTCCGTGTATATTGGTAACTAAATCGGTGCTGGAAGTAAGGGGATGTGGTTAGCGTACGTTTTTCATGAGTTAGTCTGTAAAAACGCCTTTGGTTATTGAGTCTAAGTACTGATTTTAAATGGTTAGCATTAAGGTTGGGGTTAGGCATACTGTGCGTGATAACCAATTCTGCTTTTTAATCTTAGAGCAGCAGAAAAACACAAAACCTTGTTTAATAAGAATTACCTTCATGTGACTTTGTTTTATTGTTATTTGTCTGGTTTTTGGAAGGAAAAAGACATCCAAAATTCGCATTCTATAGCGCTGATTATTGAATGATGAACTGTTACTTGTACAAATGTAGTTCAGCAGAAAACCCCTTTGCGGTTATAAGTACTTGAACAATCAAATTCAAAATTTTTTTTTTTCTGGTAGTTCACAAAGTTCGTAACCTTTCAGATTAAACAGTAATTACTTGTATGTAGTTCAACAATGAGAAGTCAGTTCCTTCTTTTTGCACGCGGCAGTGAAACTTTTTGTTTT
>NC_090894.1:37572437-37574937 GCF_036669925.1 Montipora capricornis
TTGCGAGTTAGGCCCCTCGAGTTAGCTCCGTAACTTATCTATTCCCCCCACCCCCCCCCCCCTCCAGATATATCGAGTTCGCCCCACGTAGTTGGACCCCGTTATAACAAAGTAATCGAATTCCGGTGGATCAAACACACTCGAGTTGAGATCATCCTCCAAACGCGTGCTTTCCAGTGGATTATCAGAACAGGGGGGCACAGCGCCAGTCAATAGGTTGGCCTGTCTGGACAGCAACGCGGTACTCTTGCTGCGATGTGCCGGTTGGGCACTTTCGGTGTTGCCATTGTTGGCAGTCGTCACATTGCAAGCCTTCTTGGCGAGTACAAACACGAAGCGTGCAGAAAATACAGAGATCCATTGTGTACTTAATTGAGTCGTCGACATTCGTGATGATAGTGGGCTATTAAAGCGGCTAACCTAAAATGGCACGCTTTCCCACGTTTTATACACACTGATGGCTCAGAAACGTCATGTCACCTTTTCGTTGGTTGTTTCAAAACAATACAAAGTCGAGAGGAGAGAGTTTACTTCTCATTGATATTCTAATATGTTTCGTTATCACAATACTCTCCTTATGAGTTTTTTTTCTTACCTCAGTTCCTTTATAATAGAACAGCATAAAATAACCAAAGAATCGACTCGAACGATTAGAAAGAAAGACATGCGTCCTTAAAAAAAAATGGACTTAACTTGAACGGCATGTCTTTCAAACAAATCAACGGGAAGTTGACTTCAAACCAGCACAATATACAGCTTACACAATAGACTTCACAAGTGAGACTTTTTTCTACTTAAAATATACTTTGCGATTTTTTTTCGCAACTCAGTTCGCGAATGCTAATAAATTAAAAGACTCTAGACTTTACTAAAAGGACTTGTTCATTTCCTGAATTCTAACCAAAATTTAATAGACTCGAGAGGTTTTGACTTGATCGATAAATCCCTGCGGGTAGCAGCACCTTGCTACAAGTTTGTCAGCGGTGAACATCGTAAACAACATATCAACAGTTTGTCTGCCAGGTAAGCCTGATTCTAGAAGGGACGTTATTTTGAGACAGTTGTAACGGCCGATTCAACTATGAATGGAAAATGTTCCATAAAAACTTCAAATGGCGATGTTTCATTCCGAAAATTCATTTTTGTGGACAGGCAGATAAAGTTCACTCACCTACTATTTCTGCATTGTCCTGAGTGATTTGAGGGTTTTCGGGACACCTCGATTTCCTCTTCAGATCCCGCGTGTCGTCACATACAATATAAATAGACAGGGCGTGCAGCTTCCAAGACCGCTCACGGCCGAGTGCCTCCAGAATTTAGCCTCACGTGAAGATCTATAACAAACGATATAGCATAAAGGCCTAGAGTCCCAAAACAATATCCACTTGCTTAGAGAACAAACCAGTTTCCACGAAGAACCCAGCCTGAAGAGCCGTTAGCCTTTCAGACAGGACACGAACGTTGGCCTGGTGAAAATTTTACTTCTCTCTAGGGGTAGGGGCCCAAGATCAAAGTGTGCCTATATCTGAATCTTCTTATGTCCTCATTCAAATTATGTGTTTGGGTCGCCTGTGAGTCCGTAGTGCGAGGCAACGATACAAAGATAACTACCCAACAAAACGTCTAATAAATGATTTATATAATTATCCGATTGATTTCTTTCATATACATTTCTTAAGGCGATGAAAGCGAAGCGAAGGCTAAGCGAAGCGTAAAAAGGTAGGCCGTGCGGTGGCAACGGCTTGCGTGTAAGCAGCCCGTACAAAAGGCTCTCTTTATGGTCAGGAGCGATTTTAGTGTCAAAATTCAGCTAAATTACAGAATACACGTCCACCTAAATGCAACATTGGGTTGTTGCCACCGGTGTCCCGCAGTCCCGCAGGCCTGCAGTTGAATTGCCTCATTAGACTCGTGCAAAACAAAAAGTCGAGTGATAGCCTCGATAAAGTGTCGTTTCAGTCCGAGAGTAAAAAGTGAAACCGCACTATCGGGGAGAAGTGTTGTTCGAGGGGTCGAGCTTGGTTTGCTTTCTGTTTTCTCCTAAACGAGGTTGGTGACCTATCTTCTTTTCTGGCATAATTTTATTCTTCTACTCCTCCTCTTTATGCTTCAAAAAAAAATAATAAAATTTACGTCAGAAAAAAAAGTTACAGGGAAAAAAGTATTCGTAGCCATCACTCGTGGACTCTAAATTTTTCTCCTCGAGATTACGCACCCGAGGAATATTTGTAGTCAGTGCCTTTTCAAGACGTGAGTCTGTGCCATAAAACAAACATTAAATTATTCCAGTTTTGAACAATACAATACACCTGTTTTGTTATTTCAAGAATTACGTCAAAGCTGTGCTTTCTGTTCCTGCAAAACGTAGCGTGAACCGATGGAACAAACTTGTCCCTGATAGATGAAGTCGCAATGTTTTGTAACTTGAGTAACTTGAGCAAGTCATATCTCACAAACGAGCTTGGTGACCTATTTTTTTAATTGCACATTTCGAGTCACC
>NC_090894.1:37579937-37582437 GCF_036669925.1 Montipora capricornis
AGCGGTAGAAGGGGTCTCGGCTTATAGCCGAGTATTTTTGATAAAAAGAATTTTCTCAGCAAATTAAAACAGTAACAAATGAACGTGTATTCACTTACAAGCCGAACTAAATTACTTGTAAAATGATGAGAAGTTGTTGTTGGTGTAATATGGATTTTTATTACTTGGTGGCTCGTAAAGGAGTCGTTGGTGTTGTTGTGTAATCGGGATCGATCTTATTGCTCATCTTCTTCCTCGCTGTCTGTCTCAAATTCGTTGTCCATTTCCTCGTCTTCACTTTTTTTTTCGTTCTGGAATATTCTCGTCGAAGACTGCATCGTCTTCTGTGCCGTCGAGTGCGTTATAGAGGTGCCATAAGTCTTGAACGCACGCCTTCGCATCTTCTCGGGAATATCGCGCCAAGCCTGGTTTACCCATCAAAGGAACGAGGAGTCTGGGAACGAGATTGCACCATCACAGACAACCTCGTTCCCGGGGTCTCTCATCTTAACGCCTGAGACGAGCGAGGAGAGACCCTGGTAGGGTCTGGTCACGTGTCTCCCAGAATCTGGGAGATGACAATTTATCCGATGAAGGGAAGGGCGGCTTAGTAAAAATGTTGTCTATACTGAGACTATGGGAGTGCGGAATGTGTTGTCACCAAAACAAACCAGCGGTATGTGAACATATGTTCTTCTGCAGCTATGTCCGGCGATAATAGTTTGCAAACGCCGAAGAAAACATATACATCGTCTGTCATAAGTTGCTGTAGATTGTGCGGTTCAGTCAAAGACGTTTACATTGTAAAAATCTGTTCAAGAAGGCCACTGAAGAATTGCTCGCCTTAGCCGAGGCTGTGTTTGGAGGAACTTTACAACGGCATGAATTAAGGTCACAAACGCGACAAATTCCTTGTTTAAAAAGGACCCCTCTCTAGTGTTTTCAATTGTCACGAAAGCACGTGACCAGACCCTACCAGGGTCTCTCCTTGCTCGAGAGACCCTGGGAACGAGGATGCATCACAGATCGTGTAAACAAGCTTGTCACATGACACTGAGACAAAAACGCAAGAGGATTTCTTCTTGTAGCGACATTTTCCAAGCAAAAAAACCGTAATTAAACGGAAAATCTTACCTTGAATTCTTTGCTCTGAAAACCACGCCAAGGGTCGTTGTTCGAGCTCGGAATACGCTCCCCGATAAGCTCCCCGTTGAACAGATTTGCCTTATCTTTCCTCCAGCGACAGAACCACCGATTCGCTGATGCCGTATTCTCCGGCGATCTCGGAGTTATTTTCTACAGCTTCTGCTTCGGCGACTATTTTAAGTTTAAAGAGCGAGGTTGTAAGGTGTCCAGTCGAATAAGTTTTTATAAAATGCTTCGCTTGTACGAAGACACGTTTCCTGAGAGGTCAACGATTGTTTAACAATATTCGTCACCTCACGATCACGTTGCTTGTTTGTTTCTTATCTTTCGTGTTCATTTGATTGCTTTGAGTATAATTTTTCAGTCAATGTCAATTTGTATTTTAAATTACGAAAATTCCATAGTCGATAATACACATCAAGACCTAAAATGGGTCTCGGCTTATAGCCGAGTATTATGCATTTACAATTCGTGTCAATCAAGTTGATTTTTTCCGTAAGAAGTTTGGGGTCTCGGCTTATAGCAGAGCTCGGCTTGTAGCCGAATAAGTACGGTATATTTATAAACAATCAGAAGTTTTAGCAGTGGGCTCTATTGTTATAACACTGCAGGAATTTGAACACAAGAAAACCCACTGGAGACCTGGGTCACAGTACCTCTTTTACATACTTCTCATATGTTGTCATATACAATCAGTGAACAGTAAAATACCAAACATGTGAGGACCACAATGAAACAGGCAGGAACCCTATAACATAGGGTCATCTTTTGTGGCCAAACAGTACAACAGTAAAGATAAAAAGAATGGCAGCTTTTATCAACAATTATTAATAATTTTCACCCCCCTAATTCTACAAACCTTTACTATTTCCAGAGGGCAGAAAGCATGACGCGGGAATGCTACGAGACTCAGGACTGTACCATGATCTCCAAAGATTTGCTTTCTCCCCAACTGGGCAGCCTTTGTGTATACATGGAGACCCAGCCTATCCTCTTCGCGTACACCTCCAAGCTCCATTTCGGAATGGCATCCTGACTCCCCCAATGCAGCAGTTTAACAGTTCCATGAGCCCAGTGAGAAGCTCAGTGGAATGGCTGTTTGGGGACATAATTAATTATTTTTGCTTTCTCGATGTTAAGAAAAACTTAAAAATAGGGCTCAGCCAAATAGGTAAAATGTACATTGTTTGTGCCCTTTTAAGGAATGCCCTTACATGCCTTTATGGTAATACCACTTCCCAGTATTTTGATTTGGACCCACCCATGTTGCAAGAATACTTTGCTTGATTGAATTATTGATGTAATATGACAAAACTTTATTTAATCAACACAACTTCAGTATGTAAACTTATGGCACAACAAGATTGAATAAAGA
>NC_090894.1:37602437-37607437 GCF_036669925.1 Montipora capricornis
AGTGCGTCGTTTGGCGGATAACACTTTCTTCGGATGTACTCTCTGAAACGCAACAACCAGGCCACGCCCCTCTTAAGCTCGTACCAAGACGAGTAACGCTGGATCATTGAGTTTAAATTACTTTCCTCAGAAACCATGGTTGTTCTATTGGTTTGACCTTGACTCTTAATCTCTGTATCCTGGTCAGGTATACTTGGTAAAGGACTTGAAGGAACTGGCCAAGACTCTTCTAGTTTCCAAAGGAATTCGGGACCCTTGAACCATCGATCCTGAAGAAGCAACTCTTCCGGAGTCAAACCTCTGCTGGCATCATCTGCAGGGTTCCTTGCTGACTCAACGAAATTCCACTGCGATGGTTTTGAGCCATCGTGGATCACTGCCAGACGATTTGCAACAAACGTATGAAACCGCTTGTCCTCATTCTTGATGTATTGTAAAACAGCTGTAGAGTCCGACCAAAACACTGATCTGTCAATCTTTATCTCCATTTCTTCTCTTAATGTTCGGTCCAGCTTCACGGCAACTACCGCTGCTGATAGCTCCAACCTGGGAATGGTCATTGGCTTGACGTGAGCTAAACGGGACTTTCCAACGAGGAAACTGCAGTGGACTGCATTCCTTTTTTCATTGACAAATCTTGCATACGAGACCGCACCATACGCGATCTGTGACGCGTCTGCGAAGTGATGAAGCTCCGTGACGTCTGCTACACCAAAGTCAGCTGGTTTCAAACATCGTGCCAAAGAAATCTGGGACAACTTTGGTAACTCTGAAAGCCACTTTTTCCAGCGTATAGCTTCTTCTTCTTTAATCTCTTCATCCCAACTAAGCCCTTGCTTGCAAAGATCTTGAATTAGTTTCTTGGCCGAAAGAACAACTGGCGAAATGATACCGAGGGGATCATAAATGGAGCTGGTCACTGATAAAATCCCTCGACGTGTGTAGGGCTTATCCTTTGGCAGCAACTTAAAGATGAACATATCTGTCTCCATGCTCCACTGAACACCAAGAGTTCTCTCGATGGGAAGTTCTTCAGCCTTCAAATCAAGATCAAAGATTGAAGGGGCTCTATCGGCGTTTGGAATGGTCTCTAGGACATCCTTAGAGTTACACGACCACTTAGTCAATCGGAATCCGCCCTTTTGAAGCAGTTCGCAGAGCTGACTTCTTAAATCGATGACAGCACAGGAGGATTGCACAGATTTCAGACAGTCGTCAACGTGAAAGTTCTTCAGGACTGTATCGATCACCTGATGGGAGAAATTTCCAATATTGTCTTGAGCAGTCTTCCTGATGCAGAAGTTTGCACAACTCGGTGACGAGGTACTACCAAAAAGGTGGACTTCCATCCGGTATTCAATAGGCTGTGCAGATAAATCATCGTTTGGCCACCACAAAAATCTCAAGGCATCTGAATCCAGGGGGTCAACTTTCACTTGATGGAACATAGCTTCGATATCAGAAACCAGGGCGACTGGTTCTTGACGAAATCTTTGAAGAACACCGAACAAACTATTGGTCAAATCAGGGCCGTGTAATAACTGATCGTTCAGAGAAGTACCCTTGAACCGTGCAGCACAGTCAAATACTACTCTTAACTTGTCTGGCTTGTGGGGATGGAAAACGGCATGGTGTGGTAGGTACCATGAGGGCCTGCCATTAGGGTAAAGTTCCTTCACAGGCACTTGCTTAGCATAACCTTTTCCGATGTAGTCGTTAACAGCTGCTTTATAGCGTGCGAAGAACTCTGGATCTCGATGAAATCTCTTTTTCAACAAAGACAATCGCTGCTCAACTGCGACTCGGTTATTTGGAAGGTAAGGAGGTTGCCGTCTCCATGGAAGGGCCACTTGATAACGTCCGGAGACCCTTCTGACAGAAGATTCCATGATTGCCAATGCTCTTTCGTCTTCAACGGACATGGCGACTTTAGAACTAGATATCGAATCAGCAAAATCAGTTTCCCAGAAGTTCTTAACTTGCAGCAGTAAGGTTTCGTCTCTGGAGTCGCTTTCGTCATTCAAACGCACAAAGTTCACACTAAAACTGCTTTCTTCATTGACCTTCACAGTTGGTCCTATAAGGGTCCAACCTAACAACGAACGGATGGCAACCGGTTCACCTCTACCGCCGCGCCTCTCTTCGAGCACCCAAAACGCTTCGGGGACGTTACACCCTATCAGCACTCTTACTTCCTTGCCGTCGATCTCTGGGAGTTCGATGCCGTTAAGGTGCGGCCATTTAGTGACATCATGATCTCTTGGAATACTACACTCAGATATGTTTAGGCGATCGACGGTCCACGCCCTAGGTACTTCAAGGCTGGAATCTCCGTTGATTGAGCCAACGATTAGCTTAACTTCTAGGCCAGATCTCTCGCTGTTCTTGCTTTCTTGGGTTGTTAACATGAAACTTCGTGGTTGCCCTGTGATCCCCAATTCATCAACCAACTTCCTGTCACAAAGGGTCACATCAGAGCCGTTATCTAACAGGGCGTACGTTTCTACCACTTTACCGGGCTGATTACCACGTACCCTAACAGGAACAATTCTTAGACGGACTTTATCAGCTATATGGCCAGTACCATTCTGACCATTCACGCCGGCCCCAATGACATGACTCTGGCTGGACAATTGTGTTACAACACCAGAGGTGGAACTTTCACTATGGCCGAGCTCCTGATCGGCACGGCGACTATCTTGTGTCCCGTGACCAACTGGAAGAGGCTGAACTGGTGGATGGAGAACGGTCATATGCTTCTTTCCACAACCCTCGACGTAACAACCACTTCTCTGCATGCATCCCTTGGCCATATGGCCTATTTTGAAACAGTTCTCACATAACCTCGCATCGCGAACGATCCTAATACGATCGCTGTACGATTTGTTCTTAAATTGTTCGCAGTTCCACAGCTGGTGCATACCATGGCAAACTAGACACCGGAGACCGGTGCTCTGAATCCCCCTTGGGTCGCATAGGTAGTCATTTTTGCTCCGGGATTTGAAGATTTGTTTCTTGGATTGCCCTTTTCTTTGTCGTTAGTTAATGCACCTCCAAAAACTGGATTGTTGGCCACTCGCGCCTTAGTAGTGACAAACTGGGAAATGTGATGAATTCTCGGTCGCTGACCGGTTTGCTGGATATTGTCTGCGATCTCAAGCCACTTCGTTTTCAGGTGAAAGGGGAGCCTGTCAACTATTCTTCTCAGATTATCGGCGCTGTTAATCTCGTCCAAGTACCCTATTGATTCGAATGCGTTCTGGCAATCCCTCAGCTGATCTGCAAAGGCCAGTAGTCCCTTTTGGTCATAAGGCTTCACGGGTGGACCATGAGTTATTTGGTTTAAGTGGGCTACGGCAATCTTGAATGGATGCCCAAAACGATCTTGCAGCAGGGCACGTGCAGTCTGGTATCCAAATGCAGGATCCATTGAAACACAGCTCTTGATAGCATTTCTAGCTGCTCCCGTACAGTACTGAAGAAGAAATGACAACTTCTCATTCTCATCGGACGCATTTTTCTCGATATTGCTCTCAAAGGAGCGAATAAAGTTCCAAAACTCAAGCGGATTTCCATCAAACGTGCTGAGTTCAGGTTTAGGTAAGGCAAACCCTTGCCTAATCGTTGACGCCACAGATTGAAACGTTTGCTGTTGGAGCTGTATCATTTGCTGTTGCTGCTGCAGTAACTGCTGAAACCTTGCCTCGGGCGGAGAAACCTCATTGCAAGATCTAGTTGATGGAGCCTCACAGCGATTCGGTACTCGCGTCCACACAGGAGCAGCCGGATTCAAAGTGACACTTGTACCCGGTAAAGGTGCAGACATTTTCTCTTCTTTGGCGTCTGCAATCAAGTAAACCGACTCATAAGCCCTTTCTGGCTCAAATAGTGACTTGTCCTCGGTAGCCTGGGAAGGATCCACAATTTGTTCTACGCCATCTTCCTCCTCTAAGATATGGGCCCTTAGGGTGGCTCGCTCAACTTCATTCTCTGCTTCTAGGATCTCCTGCTCTCGCTGTACGGCATCCCTTTTCTGTTGCAGTTCTATCTTCTTCTTGAGTTGATTCAACTTTAGTTTAGCGATGGCCCTTTCTGCCTTAGCTACTTTTATTTTTACACTCAAGCGCGAATCCATGCTAGAACCAGAGTGATGACTTTTATTCGAAGTCAACGAGAGTCCATGCTGGCTTACAGAATCACTCGGTAGAACATCAGAACACGTCTCCTCGTTCCAGACACTAGTTAACCACTTGTTAACACGCTCACAAAACTCGTGCTTCCTCTGGAGTTCGGAGTCAAAACCACTTATTGTTACTTGCAGCTCTTCGGAATCATCTATGGCATCAATGTACATGATGTGTGCCTGCTCAAATTTAGTAAACGCTAACTCCAAAGCTCTAAGTTTCTCTTCGATAAGAATGACATTTCTGCGACGCCTCAGCAAAGGCTCGATATCCTGATAAATTCTGGTCAAATGACCCTTGTATGCGGAACGCGAATCTTTCAAGGCACTCTTTTCCTTCGTCGGAACTTCCTGAGTTGGCATATTGCCACTTGCACAAACACCGTCAACCACCGAACTGGCATCCATCGTCTTCAAACGGGTCGAACGAACACAGTTTTTGAATGAATGAACGGTCGTAAATCCTTGTTGCTCGCATTTAAACACCACTTTTTGAATACGCTATTTAATTCTTGCAACTGCATGCGATTCAACTGAAAAAGATACGATAAACGATTACATAAATTATTCTAAAGGTAATGAACAGAAAAGCGCAACGGAAAACACAAGACAAATACTTAGAAACTGTGATGCGAATTGAGATAAGCCAGAAGGCTGCCGAGAACGGTGAAAACAGAGACTAACGCAAATCTAGAACTTTAGAAGGATAATGTAACGACCGAACTTGGAAGAGAAAATTATGCGTAATAACGCCGAAACAAACTTATATACCTGCAAACGAACGTGCAAAAAAGACTACAGGGAATAATTACGGTAT
>NC_090894.1:37612437-37619937 GCF_036669925.1 Montipora capricornis
GTGGTATTTCATTCACTTCGCTTTCAGTAAAATCTAGTATTTTGTACAGCAATGCGCCAATATGCTTACATCGACCATTAGCTCCCGCTTTACAGTTACATGCCCCAGACTTCACCTGAGCCGTTTGCTTACTTAGTGATACTCTTGTCCTGTATAGTTTGTTTCTAGTCATGGAGACCTTTACGCGGCTTTCAAAAAAACAGAAATGTTCATCTGTCGAGTGGTTGAACTTTACCTTTTGCACATGTCCGGCTTTATATAGAGCGTAGCCTTCGCGCTTGCTTTTGAAAGCACCTCGGCGAACTTTCTTCGAGTTACTTTCCATTTCTCCGGCTAAATGAGCAAACAAATAACAATGCTGATACGGAGGCATTTGTTCCAAGGATAATGTCCAACCATCGCTTGGCCATGTAACTCTCTTGGGAAGATTATCGCTGGTTTGTTGTGATCGAAGCTCGCGCTCAAGTCGAAGTCTACGAAGATGTATCCCTCCATCTGGATCGACGATTTTCTTGTCCTGGCCAGATACCTGATAATCCTTTATTCTATTTAAGTCAAAGACACAGCTGGAGCCTAAGAAAATCGCTTTAATTCTTAAAATACTGACAGAAAAATACTGACAGAACTACAAACCTTGCAAGTAATTCTCTTAGACTTCCACCTACACTAGCACCTCGACACTTTAACCAACGTTTAAGTTGTTCATTATGAAAGATTTGAGGATCCTTATTTTTGAACGATGCCCCTGGGACATCGTCCTCAGTCAAAACAATTTTCTTCTTGAAATTTTCGGACTTTGAGTGGCCTTGAATGTCCTTGTTTTCATGACTTTTCGCATCAGTTGCCGCCATTTTTTTAAACTCTCGCGGTCTTTACTACTAAAACCATAATGCCCAGCGCGCGTGACGTCATCATGCAAATGGCCTATTTTAAGATAGTCCTCCATCTTAAATGTGTTAGTTTCCGCAAACAACGTTCGGCGTAAGTACGGCAGCTTCTAAGAGTAACGCAGTCGAAGTGGCAAGGTATTCTGCAGTAAGCCCCAGAGGAGTATTTCAGGTAAGAACTAATCTACAGATATTTAGTTTGTCTAGCAGAGCTAGTTTCTGTTTTAGAGGTTGTAAACACTTGAAAGCGTGTTAAATAAGTTGTGTTTTAATCAGGTTGACCGTGCTGACATCCTACACACACTGAGCAATGACTACTCGTGATATACCAATTCTGTCGAAGATTGGTAAGCAACCAACTAACTGCCGATTGATTAAAGGGCCTTTTCCGGCCGGAAATAAAGCGGTAAAGATTGCAAAAAGGCACATCGCGGAAAACCCAGAAGTCAACTGCTGTAATGTTGACGCAGCTGGAATGGTGACGGAGTGGCAAGTTGAAGTTGTCGATGGAGGTGGAGATGAGGTCGATCTGAAGAATGCTTGTGCCAGCACAACATTTTATTACACAGATAAACTACCTGTGGGCAATTAATTCATTATGTGCCAGCGAAATGTTTGTTTCCAGCCCTAACATTTTGTAATTTTGCGCATGTCTTTGTGACGTTAGAACACTGAAATATCCTAATTCGTGTCTTTTTAGAATTACATGTTAAGAGATATATAAATAGGTCATTCTCAGTTGCTATCTGTGAATATGCGTTCTTCGAAGTGTTTATCGTAACCTGAGCGATGGGTTGGCGATGTTGTATCGATGTTTCAAATGAAGCAAACCAGTTAGGCTACCGACACATTTTGTGACTGCTTTTCCTGTGAGTAATAACAATTAAAGCACACGTATTAAATTGTTGGTTGTTCATTTGTTAGATAGAGCTCCTTGTGAAGTTGATTTAGGATCATTTAGTCGTTGCTCAGTCCGCATTCCAATACATCCGATTTTCAGCCGTCATTTAAACTTCCGTTTAGACCACTGCGTGGATTTGCCTTCGGTCGTCCTAAATTGTGGTCGGTTCTCGTCGTGATTCTAATCGCCAACTGGCTTCGTCTCTACCGTGTGATTTGAAATTGATTTATTGCTTTATATATTGCCAGGTAATAGGTTGCGTGACTCCATTTGAGGGCGTGACCAAGTACGTGGAAACATAAAACTGAATAATAGTTCTGTAAGCGAATATCATCAATATCGCTCGACAAACATTTTCGTCCGAAAAAACAACCTTTAAGAGACTGTCTCCGTAAGGAACGACCACTGAGTCATTTTGGATTGAAAAATAAAGGTTTTTCTATTTGCCATGATTTAAAAGCTTTTACCTTGGTTATGACAAATATGCATTTCATTTGACCGAAAAGGGGTTTTTAATTTTCGTACGATTTATCAAAGTTCGAATTGGTCTTTGTTGGTTATCCGAGTCTGGAAACTGACGAAATCACGCATATTACCTTTACTGCAACAAAATAGCAGTTAGCTAACGCGACTCAATTGTCAACTTGATTTACAGATACACATTTGCAGTTTGGCTAGCCATAAGTTGTAAACCCCTTTGTTAATTAAACGGTAATAATGCGAAACTCATAATGGAACCTCGATCAAAACACGAAAAAAGCTCGACTTTGAAGGCGCATAAAAAAAATGTGGCACCTGTTTGGAACTTCCTTTCTAAGTATATGGAAAGTAGAAATGACCGTAAATCCGAAAGTTAGGCTACAATTTGTATGCATTGGACGTCTATAAAATTAACAATCATTTGAATTTCAAGAAATTTCGAAAACGTCTCCAAGAAACCCTATCAGAGTACTTGAGTAGGTTCATGATTTCTGGTGCCTTTCTAGTTTTCAACCGTAGATTTTTAGCAGAATACGTCATCCTTGGATCATTGGATCCTGCAAAGCGTCGATTCCGTGTTTTTCTGTCAAGCGACAAGTTTCGCTGTAATTTGTAGCGAGCGTGACGCTTTCGTCACATCCTAAATTTGGCATTCTCTGCTGACTGTGTCTGATTTCAAAACATATTACTCTTTGACATAATGCAGAAATATATTCAGGACTACCAAAAATATGTTTTTCTAACTAAATACTGTGGAAATGACACGAAAGTATAGCTGTTTCTTTCCTTTGAAAGAAGGTCGAAATACTCGTTTCCAGTGCCTCACAGTGACCAAAAGCTCTGGAAATGGAGTGCTCTTTTTCTCAACTGGGAAAATCCGGCTGCGGTGATTTTCGGGGTTCAACCCCCATGGTGAGAAAATTACGAGAATGTCAAGAAGATTTGCGTGTTTCCTTTAAAAGCTTACTGGGATTCTCGAATACGAACTAATTCTTGCCACAGCGGGATTATTTGACGTGCCCATACACAGACAGGAAGAAATGTTTGTTTGTCCAAAACACAGATACAATATTAATCTGCGCCGTAATTGGCGTCCACTAAGGACTTGTCAATGCACTCCTTCATTCTGGAGCCAGGAAAAAGCTAAGAAACAGAAACGTAGAGAATATGCAGATGTCCAATAATATACAATCAATTTTGGAACAATAATTCCTGTTGGGTCAGGTGAGTGCTTTGCACATTTTTGTTTCTAGTGCTTGGTTATAGTAACTACCAATGAAGACAAAAATAATGTTCTGGGTTTGCGATTTTGTGATAAAGGGCTTAATTATGAACCACATTACGAAATTAATGAAATTGAACACTCCTTGAAAGTTTCGTTTTCCGGTTGCATTGAAATTCGGTCACACTTTTTGCTTGAAGTCTTAGCTGTTCAATAACTTTGAAGAATTCTTTAGAATTCTTCTTTTGCCATCGTAGGTCCTATTTATATATTAAACGAGACAAGTTAGACGAAATGTTGCGTTGATGCTTGAAAGGTTGTTTGCATATGCAAATGCAACACGAGGTTGAAATCTAATTTGTTACCTTGTAGGTAATATCAGGACGTAACATGTCGATAATTTCGATAGTCGATACAAATCGATCGATGTCGATAAAAGTCAATACTAATCAATCGACAAATATCGGAAATCGATAAAAGCCGATCACAAACTTTCTTGTGATTATCGATTTTGATCGACTTTTGTTGTTGGTATCAAACATGATAATGTAATGGATTTGATGATAAAAATTACGGGCAGAAAATACTTATTAAAGACAACGTTTTGGTGTCCTCGTGACACCATCATCAGGTCAAATATAATATTTTACAGATAACTCGAATATTAATGTTCAAGATTAAGTTCAAAGTCCCTAGAGGCTAGGTGAAAAGTTTTGCCTTTATCGAGTCACTTTGGATATTCAGACACGGTTTGTGCTCGCGAATAAGGAACATTTCATACACAAGACAATCAAATTTGCATGAGCATTTCTTAAGAATGCGAAACATGTCAGATGTTATTGTTCTTGATTGATGTTGACTTTGGCTGTGATTGAATATCGAACCAGATCTTTTATGCTCATCGAACCTTTGGTAGAGATGTCGACGCGTGTAACCAACATAGCTGGCATCACACCAGCCACATTCAAATTTGTAAACTACTGATTGCTCGTTGATCAACGCGGGCTTGATTTCTTTATGTTTGAGATCTTCTCCAACTTTTCGAGAAATAAAGACTGTCTAATGCTCAAAAACAAGCAATTATAACTTTAATAGAAAAGAAAGACAAGGACAAAAGAAATATTTCCAATTGGAGGCCAATATCATTGATTAATGTGGATGTCAAAATTGGTTCCAAGGCAATTGCGAGAAGACTAGAGACTGTATTACCCCAAATTATACATCATAATCAAAGCGCGTATGTTAAGGGAAGGACTGTGTTTGATACAGTGACAGTGATTGAGGATATTTTGGAGTATACTGAGACCCACAAGATTAACGGAAAAATTATTGCTATTGACTTTCAAAAGGCTTTTGATTCAGTAAGCAGGAACTTTATTTTTGAGGCCCTCTCTGTTTTTAATTTTGGCCCGTCCTTTAAACAGTGGGTATATACATTCTATAATAATATTTCGAGCTGTGTTTTAAATAATGGTTTTTCTACCGGACCCTTTCAAGTGCAGAGAGGTGTGCGACAAGGGGACCCCCTCTCGGCATATTTGTTCATTATTTGTATGGAAATATTAGCAATCAATCTCCGTAGTGACAAAAGCATTCGAGGAATCGATGTTAATAATGAGGAAATCAAAATGGGACTCTTTGCTGATGACTTGACAGCTTTTTTGCGGGACGATTGCTCTCTAGTTAATTTTCTTAAGCTTGTAAAAGAATTCGGTTTGCTTTCAGGTCTCAAGATTAATTTTGAGAAATCCGAAATAATGTTTTTGGGTAATCAAGATCCTGCAGTAAGTGATGATTATGAATTGCATAATATCAAAGTCAAGAAAGCCTTGAAAATCTTAGGGGTATACTTCTCATATGATTATCGTCTTAAACAGAAGCTAGACTTTGATGAAATAATTGACTCCATCAAAACAAAATTAAAGATATGGAAGTGGAGAGACCTAACCGTTATAGGCAGAATTCAGATCGTTAAGACATTTATAGTTCCAATATTTATGTATCGTGCTGGTATGATAAGCCTTAACAAAGAGATTATATCTGAGGCAAATAAATTAATTTTCGATTTTATTTGGAAGGGTAAAGATAAAGTTAAACGTCTAACGCTTATCAATGACATTGAGGATGGCGGTCTTAAAGCTCCACACTTGGAATCTATGATTAAGACTCAGAGAATACTATGCTGTAAGAAATTCGCGAGTAATGAGCCTAGCAGCTGGAAGACCATTCTATCGTATTATTTGAAATCGGTTGGAGGTAAATTCATTTTAAGCTGCAATTTTGATGTCAAGTGAAGAAATTGCGAGTGAAGCTTCCGAAGTTCTACGAAGAATGTCTTAGCTGCTTTGCGCAATGTTCAGTTGAGAGTAGGATGGATAGTTACGATATTTCGCAAGAAACACTGTCCGAAGTTATTATTTGGAATAATAAGCATATTTGTGTTGATGGTAAGTCTGTTTATAATCGTAGACTTGTTGATAAAGGGATAATTCATTAGGTGATTTAGCGCTCGGAAAAAATGGATTGGCACCCTGGTGTGATTTTTGGAAATTAGATATATCACCTCTCGACGCCTTCCAATTAATTGCATTGTGCGATGCTTTGCCAACAAAGTATCGTCAGTCTTTACAGATATATCAGTATGTCAATCTAGAGCCTTTTGATTCAGAGAACCATACTCAACTGTGTTTGAATGGTCAAAATGTAGCGCTTAGCAAAGTGGTTTCTAAGGCCGTGTACAAAGAACTTCGCTCTAGCGTTATTAAACAACCGACAGCTCAATCGAAATACGAAACAGAATATGCTAATGTCGTTTTAGATTGGAAGAAGATCTATAGCCTTCCTTTCACTGTTGCAATGGATTCAAAGACTCGACAATTTCAGTACAAAATATTAAATAGATATTTAGTAACGAATGTCTATCTGAAAAAGGTTGGTATAAAACTATCATCTGACTGTTCTTTTTGTGAAGATGCGGACGAATCTCTAGAGCACTTGTTTACTTCCTGCCCCTATGTTCTCTCGTTCTGGAAAGATCTCTCGGACTGGCTTAATGATCTTGGTGTTAAAGTAGATTTACTTACTAAGGCGGATATAATTTTTGGTAGTTGGGAGCGCAAAGACGATTTGTTGTTTTTTAATCACGTCGTGCTTATTGCTAAGCAGTACGTATATTATTGTAGAATCAACGCTCTCGTACCATCTCTCCGAGTATGTACTTCCAGAATTAAAGCTGTTTATGAGTTGGAGACTGCTATTTCAAAAAGTGGAAAGAGTTTGGCTTTTCATCTTCAAAAGTGGGGCAAGTATTGTAGACAAGGGCAATAACGTATTGCAGAAGTGTTCACAACCCTCGCGGCCTCGTCGAAACGTGTTAACTTAATATTCTCAGTTTGTTGTTATCAGCTTAGGTAGCCTAAATGTAGTTTGTGTGTTTGTGTGTTATAGCTTAGTGTTGTCCTAATGTAGTCATTTGTTCTGTTATTACTAAACGTAAACAATAAAAATAAATAAAATACAAAAAAAAAAAAGCTCAATCAGGTCGGATTTTGTGATGTTGAGGTTATATGTGGCATTAAACCAATTGTTGGTAAAAGCCTTTTCCGCTAGGAGACTGATAGTTTCATCAAGAGGCACGTTAGTGAAGAGGGACGTTACGTCATACGATACGATAATGTCATTGTCGTTAAATGAAGTATTGCGAACTTCTTCTGCGAATTTGAATGTATCGGTGATTGTATGTTCATTGATGGATAGCGGTTTCAGTTTTCCTTCGAGCCACTTTGCTAGGTCGTAATTATAGCTCTTGGTGGCTGACAGAATGGGTCTCATCGATAACGTCGGTTTATGTGTTTTCGGTAAACCATATAGATGAGCAAGCCTAGAACCAGTTGGACAAAGTGTGTCAGCTACAGGTTTAGGTAGAATCTTTCGAATAACATTATTAACGAGTTTCTCTTTCTCCAAGAGAGGATGGTAGTGCTTGGGAGGACGTCCCCTTGTCTTGGGTC
>NC_090894.1:37624937-37634937 GCF_036669925.1 Montipora capricornis
CTAGAAAAGCCCCAAAAACCGGATTGGCAGATATCTAGAAAATACAAAAATAGGCGAGAAGTACTGAGAAAAACCAATAACAGGTTACATAGGCAAACAAATATCAGAAGGGGGAAATGGAAGGAATAAACGTACACATAAAAATGTAACAAATAAATAAACCCTTTATTGCATGGAAAGTATGGTACCACCGTGGGACCAAATAATAGCCTACATGAAAACATAGTAGGCAGCTCACGCAAAGGCGTACAAAAACTTAACAAAAGTAGTGTCTAATAACAAGAGTCACACTCTCCATAAGGCAAAGTGCAAAACCCCGCACGACCTGTAGGAGGCCTGGGGCGACGAAAGTCGACTCACAGAGCAACAACATCAAAATCAAGGGCTTTGGTGCCAAAAAGGGAATTACGGGCTTTCCCTTTGAAAAATAATCCCGGGAACTTGAGCAAGTAGACCCAGTCGATAACGAATCTGCTCCAGTGCACACCATCCGTTGCGCAGACGTTCCAGAAGAACGAGGACTTCCATACCGGTAAAATTAGGGTTCCTCTAGCAAGACACGCTTCCATGTGTTTAAGAACTCTGACAATTAGACAAACCGGGGGACAGAGCCAATCGTTGTCGTATACCCAGTCCCGAGAAAAGGCGTCAAGTGCCTCACAACCGGGCTGAAAAAACCGGGAATTAAACCTTGGTAATTTGGAATTGTAACTACAGGCGAACCTATCGACAGTATGAGGTCCCCAGTGATCATTAATACTCTGAAAAATAAAACCAATAATAGCATAATCGTCAAAATCAACAAGTCTGCTGATGGAGTCGGCTCTGACATTAAAGCCCTAGGGATCTATCTAGCATCAAGAGAAATGCGATACTTAAGGCAAATCCGAAAGGCTTCTAGAGCTAATGCCTGCAGATCCAATTTCCGGCTGCCGTTGAGAAGAATAGACTCAACGTTCTAGTTGTCTGAATACCAGATGACCCTTGCATTAGACAAACGACCTGCAAGGCCTCCAAGGCGAGATAAACGGCCTTAAGTTCTGTCCAAGTAGAACTCTGCACTTTCTCCTCAGGGAACCAATTGTGATGAAAAACTAATTCGGAATCGGACTCGACAAACGCGCCACAGGCTGAATCGGAAGCATCGGAAAAACTAACTCGGACCGGTAGCGATTTCGCAGGCCAATAAACTCTACCATTTAGGGAATTTACAATGTTAGCCCAAAAGTTAATCTCCGCAGTGGAATCATCCGACAAGAAAACTTCGCTGCCCCAAGAAATTGCAGAATTCACCACTGAAAAAAGATGCCTGGTCATAATACGGGTAACTTACCCCACACAAGAAGAAAGTCAAATAATCTGGCCCGCAACGCTGAACGTGAGCCTGGCGAACTTTCGGTTGCGAAGACAATGCCCGCAATGACCGGAGGTCGGAGGTCAATTTCGCAATGCGTTTATTGGTGGCCTGAACAGAGCCATCAATGGTGTTAAGAACAACTCCTAGCCATGTAATAACTTGAACTGGTTCCCAAACGGACTTTTCCTGGTTGGGGACGAAACCAGACTTGAGTAAATCAGAATGAACGGCTTAGCTGTGAATTTTGGCAGAAACTTTATCAATTCCCCCTCCTAGGCCATCGTCCAGAAAAATGGCAATAGGAATGCCCCGACTTGTCCAAGAGTTTTGAAGCGGTTAAAGAACTTGGTGAAAATAAAAGGAGTAGAAGAAAGGCCAAAAGGAAGGACGCAAAATTGAAAGTATCTGGACTTCTCCGTGCTAAAATCCAAAGCAAATGCGAGGTATTTGCGGTGCTCTGGGAAAATTTTCATATGATCGTAACCGGACTTCAGATCGAATTTAAATAAATAATAGTCCTTGTCGAAAATCTGAGTGGCCACGGACAAGTCTTCACACTTGAACTTATGCTCGTAGATGAAAGCGTTCACATGCCTCACATCTAAGATCAGTCTTTGTTTACCGAACTGCGAGTAGAAACGGAGAGCGGATTAATAATGTCCGGCGCGCAAGAAATTTCTTCGACAAGCTTAAGCTTGAGTACGTCATTAACAGCTTCACACACAAAAGTATTGTTGTTACGTGCAGAGGCATTGTTAGCTTTGAAGAAAGGTGTGGGAAGATGAAAAAATGGAATCTTGTAACCCTGGATGATGACATTCAGGATGAACTGAGAAATTTCCAGCGAACGCCAAAAGTCAATTCATTTTTTAAGTCTTCCACGAATTGAGGGCTGAGCGGGAGTATCAATATTAACAAAACATTGCTGATCTTAAGACGAGCTTAAAACTAGCGGGAAAACATTGCAAGAAGTCGGGTCAGAACTGGAATCAGGCTGACTGTCGCTCAAAGCTTCCAAGATAAAATCATTACTGTTGCGGCGGCATTCTTCATGAATGAACTCTTTTGTTTTGGAACATTTTTTTTGTGTGTCACGCTTGCATGTCGTTTTCATTATTATTCTGTTAGTTTCTCCTGCATAACTTTGTCTATTGGTCCTTAGTTCATTAGTATAAATTCGCGTCTTTGCTTTTTATTCGCTCTCGTTTTTGCTTTGGAGGATACAGTTTTAGGTTTTGCGTTTTTTTTTCCTACATCGCTTCGTTTGTCCGTTTTAAAGGCCATATAACGTTTGTAAGTATTATTTTTTGGCTCGTCTTTTCTGCTTAGTTTGTTATTTCTATAATCTTGTGTTTTGGTTCGTCCTTTTGCTGTAGTAACTTGTATTTTCCTTGTTTATTTCTCTAGCAACCGTATCGATTATTGCTTTCGCATCGTTTATCGCAACGTTCACCGCATCGCCTGTTCTCTTTAAACTAAGGATATTTGACATTAAAGAAGAACTTTAGTAACGCGTTGGAGCAATGGTTTTTGGCCCCTCCAATTACGATCAAAACAAGACAGAACTACACCTGATAAATCCTGCTCATCTAGTCACTTTGAAGTTGGAGAGACAGACTGCTTTGTCATTGCGGGGCAACCGGCACGCCAGTGCCCGGTTTTTACACAAGCGAAGCATGTGCCAATGTTAGGACGACGAGGCAGGAAACTAGAATTGGCAGTGGCTGGCTGGAAGGACTGGCTTTGGGGTTGGGAACTTGAAGACAAAACTGACCCGCGAAGCGGAGAAGATCTTTTGGTCGCAGCCATCGCTGAAGACTTCTTCTTCTTTCGAGAAGACAGAACTCCACGGGGACGCCTCTCAGCACTGTAGATGCGTTTTTTTGTCCTCCGAATCATCTGCTAGAACATGCTGTTTGTATTCTTCGATCGTATTCCAACCGTATTCGGACTTGTCAGCCAGAAGAATATGTTTTTGCCGTTCCACGAGCGATTTCTCACCTTCTTCGAGGTCGGACTTCACTTTCTCAAGGTTGGACTTCTCGGCGGCGGACTTCGCGCTGTCGAAGGTCTCCACAAGATTAAGATTGAACTTATAGTGGTCTTCGTTGGCTTTTTTTATAAACTCGTGCAGTTCTTGAAATTTCAATTACTTGATCTCTTTCATTTCCTGTTCTGACGAATTTTTGTTAGCACGCTTAATCTGACCTGCATTGTCCTTGAGTAGCTCCTTAAAGGAGGCCATTAACTGATCGTTGTTGGCTTTAATTAGGTCGGACACCTCGGCTTTGGTGATCAACATTACGAACGGCAAAGGGAAAAAATTAAACGAACGAAAGAACGCGGTTGGTTCTGAAGCCTAGATGACAACCACGTGCTATACCTGGTCTTATATACCCCTACATCGTAACCCATGATGCCCCGGCCGTGCCGACAAAATAGTTATTTCAGCCTTATTCGCTAGCTCACTCGTCAGAAATAACATTTGATGTTGGTAAATGGCCTGTTTGATCGTAACAAGATTAAGGAAAGGAATGAAAGGTTGTAACAATGTGACTCCGGAAAAACATATTCAAAGAAACAGAGAGTCTGCGTTTTCTGATCTAGCGAACTGAAAATCATCGGTCCTTTTGACTTAAACGTTTTCTTCTGTCGGCACACTCCAGCAACATCTTTCAGTTCTGAGTAACAAACATTAAAGATTTTCTTTCGTTTTCACCAGTTCCTGTGGTGAACTACCTGGTTTGAGTACAAATGGCTTTATAGAGTACACATTAGGCCCAAGTCAGTGCTCGAAGAGTGGACAACGCTCTACACCGCATACATCACTGTCCACTAATCAATTTAATTGATATTCACTGGACAGTGACTGATAGTCCTATCTACTAAATAGAAGAGGCCAACTGTTTTGACTGTATCAAAGTGAGTTGACGGGCTTCATTTGTTGTCTCAGAAACGAGATTCAAAAGCTCTGTAGTTTGAATCATAAACCGTAAATATTTGCTCTCAGTTAGATTGATTTTCCTTTTGTCAGTCAAAGCCACCGAGTCATCCCAGTTGATGGCTACTAATGCACTACCTACCATTGATGGAGTTCAACAGAATGTGTTAAATTACCTTTCACTTGTTCGTAAACTTCATTTGCAATCTTTTGCCAACCTGGCTGTTTAAAGCTAATTTATTTGCGATTAAGCCAATACTAGTTGACAGAAATGCCGCAGGTTGAGCAAGTAAGAACGTATCATGCTACTATTACGATACTGGTTGATTAATGTATAAGATACACTTCATGCACGTTCTTATCGGATCGCTAAAGACCCCTCAGGCGTTTCGTCGCCAGGGAATTTTTATCTATTCAGCTCAGATCGACCCAGATCTTTCATCCTGCAAATGGCCATACATGTAAATCACAATGCCGAAAAAAGCAAAAGTAAAACAAAGAAATGCGGTTTCTTGGTGGCATCCCATAAAATAAATATAACACCCAAACGTAGCAATCGCTTAATACCTATTATTGCATCAGGGTTCGATATCGTGATACTGCATTGTTACTGTAAATATCACAATCATTTCCAAAGAAATATCCTGCTTTGAGGGCGTTCACAGCGAGCTTTTGTCCTGCGAGGTATCCTTTCATACATGCAGAGTACGCGACATACATGATAGGTCTTCAAGTCCAACAAATTATTTTACGTTGTGGGCAAAACTCTTTCCGTGAAACCCATTTTTTCTTGGTTCAAAGTATGCAAAAGTTCATACGCCTTGAATAATATAATTGATCTCAACGAGTCCAACAAGTTTGCCATTTGGATCACCCTTGGATGACCCTTTGCACTTTTCGTGATGTAGCTTCAAGTTTTCAACAGGCCGCATTATTCTTGCCACTTGCTATATTGTAACTACAAATAATAGCCTTGTTTTTAATGTTAAGATTTTGGATAATCGCAGTTATGAACTTTACTTAACCAGTATTGAAAGGAAAGCCCGAAAAACTCAGGCTTTAACGGGATTTGAAGTTTGTCTCTCGTGCTAATTGATCTATCTTCAAGGGCACCCAACGTCAATTTTCGGAAAATATCTGTTCGGAAGACGATTTGAGATCTAGAATTTGCGGAATATTTGTTGTAAAATTTCTTGCTTGCCTGCCTCTCATTGGATTTTCGAACATCTAAAAAATGGTATAATTGCCCATTTTTAACGGATTTTTACCCTAAAACGGTCACCTAGAATTTTCGGTAGCCTTTTTTCTGGCTAAAATTTTTGAAAAGGTAAGTTTTGATCGCTATAATTTTCGGATCACTAGACTTTCAGCTAGGGAATCCGAACAGATAAAAAAAGTTTAGGGGATAAAAATATGCCTATATCTACCGTTTAATATCCTATAGGATGTATCGGCCTTGTGAAAAGGAATATATGTAACACATATATTTGAAAAGCGGAAAGAAGCAGTTATGAAAGTTACTTAATAAACAGCAATGAAGGGAAGAACGGCTGCGAAAATCACAGGATCTACTGGAAAACACGATATTCCCGGACTGTCTTTCTTTTGGGAGTCTCCGCACTTTATAAAAAGATCATCTTTACGTGAAAATAGATCAAAGAACTCAAGGGAGGCAAATGGAATTGATCATTTCAATGTTCACTGAAGGGGAACTGTGCGACTCTAGGAATAATGTGATGGGATTTTTTCAAGGCCGGTCTAAAACAGAGGTGACAACTGAGCCAAAAGTTTTCCCTGGATCCCAAACAACATGTTTGTACAGTGATTAGGTAGGAGATACTTTTGATGTCGCTAATTGGTCTATAGCACATGTACATGTTACTGGTAAAGTCCGTTTTCAGGTTGAATCTGTTGTCCGTTTTCAGGTTGAATCTGTTTTTAGGTTAAATTGGTGATCCTCATTTTACCTAGCTTGAATATGCACTCTACCTAGTTTAAAGCACCAATCAACCTATCAACTCCCCCTCCCCACCCCCCCCCAAAAAAAAAACGATTGAAAAGACCTATACCTTCCCTCAAGCTCAGTTTTGCGCATATTAACACATCTTCTTAATGTTTCTTTTTTTTGTTTGTTTGTTTATTATTATTAAAAATCTTTAAAATAAGCGAATTGCGAAATTATTTTACAAAGATAAAACTAATTACATCGTGTTCAAAATGGACTGGGCCTTACATTAATGAGAGGATAAAATACAATAAATTAGATAAAGAACTAGAAACTAGAAATATATATCAAGTTATACATTAAATTCCCATAAGTTCCTAAATTACATGTCATGAGCATAAAGGCACATTGCCGGAAAAAAGCTTCGTTTAAAGCGTTCAGTTTTGCAACTTATAAGGGATGGCCTGTCTTTGTTGCGAAGGGAGCGGCCGTGCGCGGTGGAACAAAATGGCGAAGACGGGACTCGGGCTCATTTGTCTTTTTAAATAATTTGCTACACAACTCCATTCTTCTTGTGTGAAGTGATACACACCCGGTAGTAGCTAAGGCCTCTTGGTAATGCAGTGCAGGAAAGATGATGCGCAGTGTCCGTTTCTGCACTTGCTCGATGCTATCTGATAGTTTGACGGGGAGGGCATTATGCCACACAGGACAACAATATTCGAGGACAGATCTAATGCAAAAGACCTAGCGCAAAATAAACCTTAAGTAGGTCGGCAAGTGGTACTCCGCCGCGTTTGAGGACACGAAGAATATACAGCCTCTTTGACGCCTTAGCCACAACCTCATTAATGTGCAAATCCCATCTTAGATTACTTTGAATTGGAACGCCCAATACTTTGTGAGCATCGACTGACTCAAGGGCCTTAGTGTCTATGGCCAAAGCTAATGGGAGATGGTCCACGACTCTACGAAAACGCAAAGTCATCTCCTTGCACTTTTTTGGGTTAAGAACCATATTGTTTGTAGCAGCCCAAGTGCTGATGTGGTCAAGTTCAGATTGCAAAATTGACACCCCGCGTGCCGCTGCAAATTCTGATATAGTGATGTCATCTGCATACTTCCAGTATGAGCAACGCGGGGAAGCCAATTTAAAATCGTTAATCATTATTACAAAAAGTAAAGGACCAAGTTTGGTCCCTTGAGGGACGTACTGGGAGCCAATAGGAGACGGTCTGCCGTAGTTTGATACATTGCCACCGATCAGTTAGGAAACTGCAGATCCATGGTATGATAGAGCGACGCACCCCTAAGTCAATTAGCTTCCTAATAACGATGGTATGGTCGATCCTGTCAAACGCCTTGCTAAAGTCAAGGAAGCAGGCGACTATCAATATGCTCGCCAACATCCTCGATCATCCAAGAGACCACAAAACCTTTCAAGACCTTAGACAAACAAGACGCTCCATAAAAGCGTACACTGGGTTGCCTATGGTACGTGAAACACAAAAACAGAAGGCACTGAATTGGGTGGTATTGAACTGCAGACTTCCGGTTAATTTTTTCAAGTGGGGAGTTATTAAGACCACGAGGGTCACCCACATATCGCGCCAGCAGAGGCCCTTTGGTTCACACGTTCACACCTTTAATTATTTTGTAATATCCTGTCCCATTTTGAGGTCTTTTAGTTTTTTAAGCTTTGGTAATAAATTCAGTTTAAAGATAACAAAACACGCTCTTGAGTAAAATTCACTCGTTTCTTCTCAGATAACATAGTTTTAATATGTAGCTCTGAATCGAATTCTCATCGAAAAATTAATGAAAATCGATCGTATAAAGACGAAGATTTCTGCAGTCTGACTTTTATGATAGCTTATGATGTTTTGTCAAAAGGACGAAATTGATCACGTGCTAGGCAACCATAAAGTTGCACGTGATCACCTTGTGTCAACTGACTGAACTACGGGAAAGCATGTTAATCGTTCGTCGTTTTCAGAATAAAACAACCACTGAGCTACTGGAGACTCTGGCGAGCAAGGGTGAAATGTGGGTCTTTAACTCGAGCTCCATCACGCAGCTACAGAGTCAAATGACGACTGACAGCATAGCTAATAACTGCATCGCGCAGTCACATTAAAGCATATCTGAGATGCGGCCAACCAACCACCTAATTGAGCGAATGTGAGAATGATATATACACATGAGAAATGAGATGTTGATTTTTTCGAGTTCCCAGTGGGTTCTATCAACATCTCATTTCTCGTGGGAAAAAAATATAAAGAAAATAAAATATAAAAAACCACGAAATGAAACCCAGATTCCGACTTAGTTTGGCAACCCAGTAAATAGGAGTTAAAGAGATAGGTCGGGTGTCGCTCTCACATAGAGGTTGTTTTACCTTCGGGATGGGTATGATGTTAGAACATTTCCACAGAATGGGGACGTCAACGGTAGAAAGCGATGTGTTAAAGATCTTTGCGACAGGCTCCGTCAGTTTGCAGGCAAATTCTTTAATTATCCGAGGCGGAATGCTATCAGATGCAAACGCTTTTTGCAAACCACGTGGGAATGTACAATAGGCACTTCCTCAACAGATGTTAAAAATGATGGGAGGCATGACGTATCAAGTGGTGGAATATCAGCAGCTACGGTTGCGAAATACTGATTTAAAGACTCAGCAAGTTCGCCTTCCGACAGTGCAACTCCGTCGCGCTCGAGGGTGAAGCAGGACTGGCAATAAATTCTTCCCGACATCACATTGACAGTACGCCACCACTGGCGAACATCATCTTTCCGTGTGTTTCGTACTTTTTCCTCCTAAAATTTCCTTTTCCTTTCTTTAATCTCTAACTGTACCTTACGTCTATAAAAGCGCCACAACTGAGCATCACTGGCGCTCCTTAATTAGCTTCTTTATACGTGCAGTAATCCAGGGTTTATCAGTTGGATGAAATCGAACAGTATTGGCCGGAAAAAATGGTCGACTCCGGCGTTGACGTCGGCAGTAAAAGATGAGACAAGGTCATTTGTCGAGGGACTGGGTCCAGACCCGTGGAACCACCCGTTCAGTCCCGCCCATAAGCCAAATCCTTTCAAAGCAGACTCAGGATAACGACGCAAACTACGCTTTACACAAGTATTACTCCTATTGTCGAAAGTGTCCTTAGGTGTCCACATGATTGAATTATGGTCCGAATACCCGAGAGGAGCAAAAATGTCAGGTGTTCTAGATTGTAAATTCGTTATAATTTAATCTAGAATGGCATCACGCCCAGTAGGACTAGAAACTACCTGCTTGAGATGGTGACTCCTAACTAAATCTTGAATGTTTAGGTGGTTGAAATCGCCCAGGATGACAACACCACCATCAGGATGTTTTGAGCGTTTAGCATCAATCGACGATACAAGATAATCACAAAGGGTCCTCTGCTCCTCCACCGAGCTATCAGGGGGGCTATACACGACGCACACTGCAACTTCTGATACTGGTCTCGGTAAACGTGGAGGTCGGGTCCATAACCACACGCATTCTAGATCCGGATCCTCCAAGTCCAAAGGACGTCTGATTGGTAGTTGTTGAGAAACGTAAACGCACACCCCACCCCCACGAAGTTGCACCCGATCCTTACGGTGGATTCCATACCCGCCAATCGATATTTGATCGTCATGAAATTCATCAGTAAGCCATGATGCTGTGACCGCCGCTATATGCTCCTCGTTAACAGACATAAACGCGGCCAGCTCATCAATCTTTGAA
>NC_090894.1:37639937-37672437 GCF_036669925.1 Montipora capricornis
TCAGAGGTCAAACACTTAAACCCAAAGGTAAAAACAAAAGAAAAGAATTATAAATAATATATCTGTAATCCTATACATAGATCTCTATATATATTCGTCTGTTATCCTATGCATGGTTTCCTAATGGCTTTTGAATTTCAAAAAATTGTAACGGCAAATGATTTAGATCCTTGAAGAAAAGTCACGCCATGCCGGACGAAACATTGCGAGGACAAAAAATATATATCTTAACAGCCGTACAATCAGCCTTGTAGAATTATTTTGTTTTTAGTTTCCATGTTAAATGTCATCCCATCTTAATTGTTTTTGACTTCAGAAGCTTTAGATCGGCCGGCAGCGGGTCTAAAACACAGGTCACTCGTTGCAGGCCATTGTTTTACCTTTTGGAAACTAACCCAAACCCTCAATTTGGCTAACCCTAGGCCTAAAAACCAACCTTAAGCATAGGGTAGCCAAATTGAGGGTTAGGGTTACTTTCTAAAAGGTAAAACAATGACCTGCAACGAGCGACCTGTGGAATGTGACCTGTGTTTTAGAACCCCCGCTTCAGAAGTAATCACACTAACTACGCATAGTTTAATCCCTAACGGTTCACTATTTGTACGACATAATACTCATAATCACCAGCACACAACAGGACCCAGTCCTCTGGTCCGTGCCGGCAAAATATAATTTCTGCCAATTTCGCAGGCTACAACTGTCAGAAATAGCATTTTCTTTTGTTCCGTGATCGACGAATCGTTGCGCAACAACGTTGGATCCGTTTGAACAGCTCTTCCGGCATTGTTGGGGCCACGCATGCGCATTACGTATGGTCTCATAGCAAGGCATTAACATGTTGAAGCCCAATGTTGTAAGTTTATAAAGTCTTATGGGTCGTATACTTCCCATAATGCACTGCACGTCCTTACATTGTTGGGAGTTGTTTTGTCCGCTTGCACACAACAGCTAACACCATCCAACATCTGCAGAACCAACAACTCCCAGCTGTGTTTGGGAGTTGTTGCGTCCGTTTACACGGGGCTTAAGCAAGCGACGTATTTGAGCCGCGGACGCAAACCGGAGGTGAGCTGTTTTCCCATTTATCTGGTCTCCTCACTACCAATTTTATATTGTTAAAGAGGGTAGCCCTGTGTCACGCAAAATAATGTAATTTCATGACACCCACCTGCACGATGCCAAAAACTAGAATAAAACATCGCAATAACCACTTAAAACTTAAACTTAACTTAAAGAGAAAAAGGAAGAAAAGGATGGATGGACTCAAATGGACAGGATTGAAACAGATTGCATTTCGATAATCATTAAAAAGGTCGACCCGACTTTTTTCAAGTTTATGGCAAATAGCCTGACAAAGGTCGTTTCTGTTAAGTCTGCATCTTTTTTATGATGTCGACTTTTTAATTCGTGATTAACTAAAGATTTACCGTATAAAACACCCTAAAATAACCTGACATAGCCCCTTGGTATCGATGCAAAACGTTCACTTCAGGTTTCCGTCGTGGTTCACCTTAAGGGGGGAGTTGGGTGAGGGGGGGGGGGTGGGGTCGGCTATGCATCTGTGTGGGTACAATATGTGTTTCCATAAATGAAGTATTCATCTGTCCATGAGCAGCCATTTTAAAACTGGAAAGGCTTGGAGACCGAAATCCACGATAAAAGCATCAGGTAGGACGTGTAGGCTCTGATATTTCAAGTGTTCACAGTTGCATACTGATCGTTCTGAGGTTTCGCTTTTGTGTCTCCTCTTGATCAGATTCTGAAACTGTTTCAAATTCAGTTGAAGTGACTTTTGAGCCAAACTCCTTTCAACTGACGATTGTGAAATAACAAACTAAATCGATGAAAATCGCTTTATGCGCCGACCAATTGAAAATTCCAACATTCCCCCCTCCTCACGCTTTCACTCGCTGATCTAATCTGGGGTGTTTAGGTGTGACTAGGTCAACAACATAAACTATGTCCCTTTTAATTAATCCTTCCCACCTGAGAGTGGATGCCGGATGAGTGTGCTTTAGGTGTGAATGGGATATCAGCGGCAAATGGTAGTATGGTGCAGGTCTAAAACAGCACCAAAAAGGATTTAGGAATTAGCTTCTCTTTAAAAGAAAATTCTTGCACAGTGTTCATGTGTGGGGCACATGAAATAGTTTGCTGCTTCTTTGCAGCTGCTGTATATGCTCATCTTTTGGAGGAGGTGGGATAGTGTATAAAACTTAAAAGTAGCTAATAGTCACCATCTTGCTGTGTGGAAAATGTGATGCATTTGTGTAGGGAGCTTGAGGGACCAAATGTGCCAAGGTTCTTTGAAATCCTGTTCTTGTTTCTTAATTTGGAGAAAGAAAATTAGGTTTCTCTATCTGGAGTGGGAGTATTCTATTAGCATGGAAGAAGTGGGTTGCAAAATAGGGAGGCTGTTATATATGTAATTGATGAACTATTCCCATGCATTAGTAGCAGCAATGCTGGATTTGTACTTTACACATTAGCTTAATTATACAGATTTGAATATATATAAGAGCCATTTTCGCTCAACGGAAGTTACAGTGAATTTCCTACCTGTGTTCTTTCCTCTTCTATCAATTGAAATAGAGTCAAAGGAGGCCATAGACAAACTAACACATAATTATTGCACTTTGCATCACACAGACCTTCATATCATTACATAAGGTGGCATTTGAAAGATGATTGATTGGTTGTTTACTGTTACATTATATCTTGTTTGGCACAAAATTTGTAGTCACAGAGCATCATAAATCTCCGGCTTGTTGTAAATAAGCAATGCATCACAATATACCCAAAATACGCCCATGTTGATCTGTAAAATACGCAATAAATGCAATACTTAGAAAACTTTTTTTTTTTAAACAGTGGTTAACTTCCCAGGGTTAACTTGCAAAATGCCAAACTGTGCATGCTCACCATTCCCATGAGGTTTGTCATGTAAACACTTCCAAAATGGATGTGTTTTGCAGTAACAGTTTTCATCATAAATTGCCTTTCATCTTTGACCATCCTCTTCTATATGCAGCATTGATAACCGTTTTATCATCAAAACTGCATAGTTCAACAAACCTGGAGCAGTCAAGATCGTAAGTTAATGTCGTCCCTCAAATGTTTCTGTGATAGTTTACATTTGAAGTTAACATTTTTGTAAGGATAGCCTAGAGCAAAATTTGACATTATGTTGTGTCTTTTTTTCTAAACTCCTCTTGCCATTTTAACTACCTTTAGTTTGAACTTGCATAATTATTTTAATTTATCATGAAACCGATTTTTTTAGTGTAACTTGCAAGCTGCATAGCTAATTTTTTTTTTGTATTCTGCGATGGAACATTGGGACAGTGAAACCAAATAATTTTGCGTTAATTTTGAAAGATTACTTGGCTATCATTGGAGCCATTTTTATAATTGTATTAACTTATTTGGCTGTTTATTGTTGGCTGCATGTTTGATAGGCATACAGTATATTGGTAGATATCTTTGTTTAGTGGATGAGTGGTATTTAAACACTGGTTGGCTAATTATGATTATCCACTGGAAAAAATGTTATCTGCAATTTCAACAGAATGTCAGTCATTGGTGATCTTGTTTTCCTAGATATATGACAACTTTTATTACATGCTTCCAGCGGGTTTTGAGATCTAACATAAATATATTGTTAATTATTAACAAAAACGCAATGTAATGTAAAATACATGTACATGTAAATATATCTTACACACTCAACTCAAAGTCAGATGTTAGCTTTCTGAAGTTCATCCTTTTTTTAGGAATGGTTTTTCTCTGTCCTTGTGTGGGCCCATTTCCATCAGTAGGGCTAACGCTCACATGGTTCATATGGGGTAGATACTTAGCACTTCACATTACACTCTAATCAGCCAACATTTGAAAAGGGGATATAGAGCCTGACTGAAGTTTGAACTATGGTGGTCTATTAATATATGGTATATAGTATTTACTATTCACTATAAGTTAGTTGTTCTAGGCCTAGAGGAAACAGGTGGTTGGCCTATCACCCGACCTTGACCCTAGATATGTGTCAGCCAAAAGGAAGGAGCACAGAATTGGGAACTTTTTAAGTTCATTTATCTAACCCCAAGTTTAATGCATGAAGCGACAAGGCCAAATACACTGTAATCTCACATCTGCTCTGAGAAAGATGTTCAGAACCCATCCAGCTTGATCCAAGCAATAATTTATTGTCAGTGACAGATACTGTGGAAGATCAATAGACGAATTCAGTTAACTGATCACCTTGATGTAACACTGTTCTTCCAGTCTCACACAAAAGAATAATTCCAAGCTGCACTTTATAAAAACAATGAAGCTAGTCATTGTGTTATAATTTAGTTTTTCGTTTTGCTTAATGGGGTTCTCATTTGATGCCTGGCTAAGAGACCAGTATCATTTCCTCGTCACCTGGAGCCAAAAATTGGTCACCTCAGGTCAATGTGGGGAGTTCCTTCAGAGCACGGCATTGTGTAGTATACCAGATTTTGAGATGCATTTCAATATCAAATTACTGTATTGCAATGGGGGTTCAGTCAGTATAATTGGCTCGCAATAATTGGTGAATGTAGTATCAAACGATGAACTGGTCAACCAGTCAGATTGCTGGAAACTCTTTATTCAGCTCAGAAATTATATTAATAAGTATGGATACCAATGCAGTTTCACTTGAATTTTTTTTAAACCGCTCATACATTAATCTGTGATTATTATATAAGAAAAATTCAATTTGAATTAATCAAGCTTAATTTGAAATCGTATGCTCATGAAGTACAAGTGTTGTAACGCTTCAAATCGCTCCATTCTTTGTAAGATTAAAAGGAGCAACCTGTTTTTGTCTTATTTATAATGGGGACTGAAGTGTGAGCTTTCCAAACTGTACTGTGTGTTTAAGTATATACCACCATGAAGGTTAGTATTGTCAAGCGAGAGATACGGCCGATCATTGGGCAATTATGTGATTTTTTTAAACCAAGGTACATTGATTTGATAACTCTTAATAAAGCAATCTTCATTTATTCAGGTTGAGGGAACTGTTTTTGCTTCAGAAGCGTCAACTACCGTCATTCTATGATTCTCTGTTGCTCTGTATGCGTGCGTCAAAGAGAAGAATACAATAGTACAGAAATGATGATTATGTCTCTATGCGACCTAGATAAGAAATTAATAAGACAATAGGAAGACTATAACATACTGAAACACATGCATGTTTGTGCTCGCTTAAAAATAATGCAGCTATAACCATAGGCAGCCCAAGCTCGCGTCACTACAGACAGCCGTTGAGAATTTAAACGCGTTGTAAGACTTTGTATGGGAAATAAAATACCGTCGATTATGAAGCCTAAAAAATGCTCAATTTAACGTTCATTCAATAAAATGAATAAAACTGACTCAACTCTGGTGTATTCTTGTGCCTTTTGGAGCTTGAGCATTTTGTAGGCTTCATAATCGACGGTATTTTATTTCCCATACAAAGTCTTATAACGCGTTTAAATTCTCAACGGTTGTCTGTAGTGACGCGAGCTTGGGCTGCCTACGGTGTCACTTAGATATTGACCTTCTCATAATCTTTTTGGGATAAACGTTTCACAGTTTCTGCTCCAAAACTGCTGAAAACTGCTAAAAACCAGTTTTCAAAAAAAGTTGCGTTTTTAGGCTGAAACGAACGTTTTGCACAAATTTCCAATGTCCCTTAAATTTTGACCTCCATGTAATCTTCTTGGGATAAACGTTTTACGGTTTCTGCTGTAAGACTGCTCAAAACACTGCCAAAAACCAGTTTTCACAAAAAGTTGCGTTTTGTGGCTAAAACGAACGTTTTGCGCAAATTTCCAGTGTCACTTACATTTTAACCTCCTTATAATCTTGTTCGGATAAACTTGTTACGGTTTCTGCCGCAAAAGTACTCAAAACACAGCCAAAAAGCAGTTTTCACAAACAGTTGCGTTTTGCACAAATTTCCAGTGTCACTTAGTTTTTGTATCAAACTCAACTGTAGCGTGCGCCGACACAAGATAGAGGACATGAGAGCGAAGCTCAATTCAGGACCTGATCGCAAGTTATGAGTGGAGGTAGATTCGAATCTTGGTATGTGTAGAAAACGAAGACCGAAGACCCAGAAAATAAAGACCTCTAGATAACATACTTATCAAAACCGTAAATAGCACATCACATAATTTCTGTTGTTTACAATGGCCGGTGAGTACTTTTCGCGGAATTACCGCACGGTCTTCGTTTTCCACATACTCAGGTCAATATATTGAAAACGATGACCGAAAACAAAGACCCCCAGATAATTCACAAGAATGGACTCACTGGCCATTACCGTGACTGACCACAGAAATTATGTGTTTTGCCATTTACGGTTTGATAAGTATTTTTTTCTGGGGCGGGGATCTTCATTTTTCAAGTTTTTGTTTTGTTTCCTCAGAAACGAAACGTATCTATTTTGACTTCTGGGTGAACTATTTTACACAGTGAGGTAGAATGGCCAATCCAAACAGAGTTTGTAATTGAAAATCTAAACATCTGTGAGATGTAAAAACAACTTATGAACATGTGAACATGAAGTATCGCAAATCAGTGCTGACAAAGAAAAAGCGGAGGGAATGGGTCGTAAATAGAAGTTTTGACTATCTGAATGATTTTGGGTTAGATTAAAACGACATATTGTTAAAAAATCCAAAGCTATTTGTCTTCGTGTTAATGAGTAGTGTAAAAAATCTTCGCTCTGTTGAGTCTCAGTAATGAACTGGGTTAACCAGGAACCAGTTATTTTAAAGCTAGTACCGGTAACTGCCTAGGTTCACATGAAACACATGTAATGGAAGATTCACGGAAAACGGAATTTAAATGGTTATGCAGTGGCATTTGAAGGTAAAATAGGTATTTGTAGACTTTATGCTTCGATGTATTGTACACATAAACAAGTATCTGTTGTTCTCTTTGATGTTTAATACTCCTTGACAAGCTTCTCACCGTTCAGAGAGTTTGTGTCCGCACAGTGTGTTTAGTTTGTTAACTTAATTATTAGTTGTAAAACATAGTCCAAGAATTTTATTTACCCTCCTGAAGGTGGGGGTTTCCTCTCTGCAACCGTCAAAACAAGCGTTTTCAAAACGCCATTTTGTAATTCACGACGGCACTTGGGGACGCTAGTCGCAAGGCTAGAACGACTTGGACTGCTTATTGTGTTATATCAAAAGGATTTCATTGTGTGTGTGTTTTTTTTTAACAGAAACGTTGGAAAGGATTATACCATGCTGAAGCTTGTTACCTTTTCCTTGGTTAAGAGGAGACATCTCCTTTACGTGTCTGCCAAGTCTTTGAACCCTTGGCTGTTCAAGTTGATACCGTCAAAGTCTGCAAAATCATGGCAGTCTCCTTCAAAAGCTGCATTGCTAACTGGGCTGAAAAGTAGCCTTTTGATCAATCCTTCAGCAGATTGTACTTCTGGTACATCAGACCACATCATATTGAAGCCTGAGCAGAAACATTCAGTCTCTGAACTACTGAAGGTATTTAACGAATCCTTGAGTGCAAAGTCCATGGCATTTCTTTTGTCACAACTAGGCAGAACTGTGTATGGAAAGAAAAGTGAAATGTCACGGCTGGAACGAGAATCATCTGATCATTCAGCAAGTGTCTTTATTAGGCTTCTTGATTGTATTGCCGCTAGGATTTCCCTGCTCCAAAATCGTGAACTTGCAATTGTTGCATGGTCCTTGGGTAAGATCAAAGTATGTGACCACCCGATCATCAAGGCGTGTGAGAACGAAATCATTTCGCGTGGACTGGGTTCTTTTGATGACCGAAGTTTGAGTCAAATTGCTTGGGGATTTTCAAATATGGACTGGGAAGAATGCAATCTTTTTATAGAAATGCAGAAGTCTATATTACAAGGAGAATTGCACATTGCTGACTTCGATCGCCGTGGTCTTGTTCAGGTCCTTGTTGCATTTGCGGCTACAGGGAGTGGATCTCCTGAACTATATCAGTTTTTTTTGCAATATGTTTTGTCTTATGACTTTTCAGCGTTTATGATCATTGACTTGGCTGATATTGCTTGGTCATTTGCCAAAAAAGGAATCCAAGCGGACAAATTGTTTAAGAACATTGAAGCAGAATTGTTTCGCAGAGGTCATTCAACTATCAACAAGGGACGTGACATAGCAAAGCTGTTGTGGTCGTTTGCTGTAGCCAATCAAGGCAGTAAGCGTTTATTCAAGGCTTTGGAAGGTCAAATTCTCCAATTGAACAACCTTTATGGATTTACGAATGAAAATCTCAAGGACACCCTTTGGGCTTTTGAAAAAGTAGGGGGAATGGGTAGAGATGTTTTGGAGCGGCTTGAAGAGGAGGTACAAAGGCGTGGAATCCAACGATAAAATTCAAAAATGTGTCGCTTGGTGTTGTATCTGACACAAATGAGAAGATAATAGGAAAATATCCTTTTTGTGACGTTTTCTGTCCGAAATAACGTGTCGTGGTTTTGCAGATTCATCCTACTGAGATAAAATCAAACTAAAGGGCTTATATCAAATAGGAGTATTGCAGAATTATGCCTAATTTAAAATAGCTGTCGATTTGAACTGGCAGTTTTTCCGTCAAAGCTAATAATGCTTGAGGTGGTACATTTTGTTAAAGACCTCGCTTACGGACTATCGCGCAACTGAGACTGACATGATTGTTTATTTATTAATCTTCTACATTATCTCGTGTTCTTTACTTTGTATGTTTAATGAATTTGCGTTTCAATTGTGCGACGTGAATACCGAGAAAGAAAAGCTTTATTTCCTAACACCTCTGTTACAGAATTGACTGACAAAGGTTCCAAAGTCTGTGCATAAGTTCTTGTTTTTCTTGAAACAAATTACCATAACTCGGATGATGCTGGGTGAACTCCTAAATACACTCCCATACTAGGCAATCAATCTCTCAACTTTTAGAATAGTGAAAACAACAGAGTGTTTTCACTCACGTGATCAGTAACCTTGATTTTCCGGGTCGTGTCGTACCTCATTGAACGGGCTTCAGGATTGGTCAAAACAACAATAGAACGAACAAAGATAATAATTGGATTTAGCACAGAAAACAATAGAAAGTACGACACTATACAGCCAATGAAATATAGTGTTTAACAAGAGGTACAACCCTACCCTGTTTTTCCACTGAAACAAAAGAAAACGTTTGCATGATATTAGAGCTCAATTCCTGGAGGATTAGTTTGGTACACCAACATAGCCGCCGTTCTATTGTTTAGGTACACCAACATGGCCGCCGTGACGTCACGTGAAAACACTCAACACGCAACCTACTATTTTCAGGCAAAAATCGTCATCCCGCAACATATAATTTGCAATCAAATAAATACGTTTTTTGGACATGTCTTGATGAAATGACATTATTTTGTAAGTGTATCGATTTGTTTTGTAGAAGCATATTTGTTTATTTGTTACTCCTGAGCATTATTAAAGCCAATGCTGGAAATGTTTCGTTTTGTGAAGCTTGTTTCACTAGCACAAAACAAAATTTTCGTGATTAGGCGACCTCCGTTTCAGGGTTGCAGAAGACATTTTTATATCTCATTGGAGTAAAAAAGAGCACCTTGTGTTACCTCGTTGTTTGAAAACTGAACTTTCTTTTTTTTCCGTAATCCCGCATTTCACACTAGCGTTGACATTTTGGCGAGAAGTGGAACATGGATTTCGAACATTCCCCAACACATGTACCCTTTGTTTAAGGAAAAGCAGACGAAATCTTGCCAAGGATCCCACGGAATAAGCTTGCTCCAACTTAGGAGCGAACGTTCAGCATTGTTTTCAATTTCACATGTGATTTAATTTATGTCCAGAATGCAGAAAATTACTGAAATCAACTTCTATTCACAAACTGTCTTTCCTCGACTCCAACGTCCCTTGTGTCCATTATCACGGGTGTCTTGAAAACAAAGACCCCCAAGACCCTAAGACTCGAAAACGAAGAAAGTAACCCAAAACCCTCAGTTTGGCTAATTTCGCCCAGTTTTGCCTAGGGTTAGCCGAATTGAGGATTTTGGGTTACCTTTTTCGTTTTCGAGTCTTACGGTCTTTAGGGGTCTTTGTTTTCACGACACACCAGTAACACTAACCTAATGGCATGTCACAGTGTCCCCTAAACTCTGCTGCTGAAGTGATATCTTTTGTAAAATGCTCGTTACATAAGTTAAGGGTGAATTTAATTCGTAGATGGCCAATTGCAGACATTGCTCAAATGCAACTCTCTCTCAAACAAAGCCACAGAGAACCTTAAGGAGTGGTTTTTGTTTTGAGTGCTGATTGCTTATGAAAGGTAATGCGTGTTTTGAATATTGCGGACAGCGAGAAAAAATTGTCATTGGTTATTCATTAACATGCACATAGATTCCCGAAGTTTGTGTGTCCAGGCGCTTGGATTTGCTCTCACAAGCGCCCATTGATGTAATTTCGCCACCTGGTTATTCACCTTGTTTGCAAGAAATGCATGTAAGTGAAGGGTTCTCTTACAGGACATAACCCATAGCGCAGAATGGTCGGACATTTGGCGTACGTAATGAGGCACGGAAACCGAGTAATCAAGCGTGAACCCCGAATAGAGATCTCACAATAAGAGAAGAACGCTGAAGAAAGGGGAACATTTTGGTGAAGTGGGCTAAATTCGACAGTTTGGGATAGCTAGAGATGAATTTTTTACAATGATAGACCAGTTCTTTGTAGTTGAAGGTTAAATGTACAATTCTATAAAAGAACTAAGTGAATAGAGCGGTTGCAAGTATTATCCTTTTTACTGGGTTGCCAAACCCAGTCGAAATCTGCGTTTCATTTCTATTTTTTTATTTTTGGTATTTTTGTTCGTGTCATGAAAAGTCTCTCCTGTCCCTGCCCTGCCAGGTAGTGTCTGTGTGTAGAGACTTCCGCGCGTATGTTTGGTAAGTTTGAGGGGGTACTAGAAATGCATAGATTTTTCCGGTGGACACAGTAGAATATTTAAAGGCCCACCTTCACCCAAAAGTCATTGCGGTCGTTTGTTTTTGTTTTTTAAATGGTGACTTGTCCAAATACGTGATGTGATTGGCTAAAGGCACTCAGGCGAATCACGCAGGAAACAACATGTCAGATATTTAGGTAATTTCGTGTTACACGAAATTCAGTCACGGTGCGCAATGCCTTTTGGGCGAATGTGGGCATTTAACTTAACCTGCATAGGCGTTGAAAGTCATTGTAACGCGTATGGCGTTTTAGTGGATCTTTAAAAGATATATACCCTTATGGAGCTCAATAATGGAAAGTCAATCGGATAAACAAGACAGGCGGTGAAAAAAAAAATCTGAAATCTTCAAAGCGACGAGTAATGGTCTTCGACAACAATTCGTCTTTCGCCGTCGGATATGACAAAGTGAGCTTTCTAATGTTATTTGGCTAACTGTGGTGTTATATACAAGACTGAAACCAAATGGCAAATTCTGTAGGAATTTAAAAGGAATCGAACACCTTGAATGCATCACATTGTTTACTGAAGTCTCATCTCAGTTGTCAGGCAATTACATTTATTTTGTACTCAACTCTGCACAGTCTTCTGGTAGAAAACATTGGAAATGTGACAGTGAAGAATTATTTGAATGATAGCTTGTTGTCTCTTTTGTGCTTCATTATTTGCGGTAAAGGTTCTTTCGAAAAGGATTTGATGTAAACTGTCAGAAATTTTTTTAATTGCATATGCTTTGTGACACGGATTGTATGTCTTGTTTGCACGCACGCAATTGAAATAAGAAGAGTTTTTTGCCTCAAATAGCAAAGATGTTGTTTGTTTATCTAAATTTTTCGCTGGAAAAGGTTTTTGTGAGATTTCCAGTCTTTGTGAATTTAGCATGTGTAATTTTCGCGCTTAACAAATTTGCATACAAGGGTTGAAATGTGGTACGAGAGGATTTTTGTGGTAGTGCACTGTAAGCAGCGCGTGCATCAGTCACGAAAATAAACAGGTCTGTTAGAACCGTTCTTGAGTTTCAACAAAATGAGCCCCAAACTCAGAAAAAACTTTGACGCTGATGAATAATAAAGTGGCTGCTATTTCCAAAACGATGAAATTACCTGGTGATAAATAACCTCGTCTTGGAGAGTAAATTTTGATTTTGCAGAAACAATGGTCAACCTCAAGAGCTGGGCGATTGTGATCTTTGTGTTGAATTCGCACATTTCTTGTCAAACCTTATAACACTTGAAAGAAAAAGAAAACTAACAAAAATAAAAACCCGGTATCTTGCCATCATTTGACACAGACGCTTCACGGTTTCGCGAGTAAACACGCCGCGGTAACTTGATCACGGCGCCCGCTGAATTCGATGTCATTTTCGATTTTGCAATTTCCTTGTGCAGCCAAAAGTACTGTGAGAAAATTGTTGATTGTAACTTTATCATCTGTTCAAAATTAATGTTGTTTTCATGTCGTAAATTTTGTTGCTGATGGCAAAATATTTTATCCTCGATCGACCGTCCTGAAAACTTCCTTCTGCTCTTCCCAAAAACTGTGTATCAATATTTATTTACTTTTGCATCAATATTTGTTTTGCATAAAGCAAGCTAACAACATTTCTACCTTGAGCGTTAAAATAAAAGTTTCACTCCTATGCTTCTGTTACAAAGTGGTATATTTTGAGGTCACCCATCCAGATACTAACCCCACCGGACATGGTGCCTCACTTCAGTGAACTTTTGTATTACAAAGCTGTCAGAGGCTTAGAGTGCACGTTTAAACTTGTGGTGAAAAGAAGTTGTGAGGGTACTTGAAAATGATCAATGTTTCTCGATCGATTCTCGATTCCCATCTTTCTTGGTTTAGTACTTTGCTAATAACCATGCACATGTCTTCTCAGGGGGCTATTTATCTAAAACTTTTACCATGGCACTACAATGATAAACAATACCAAAACAATATCGTGTACTATTAGAGCTACATATTATATAGTTCATGGTTAAACGAAAAGTTGTATGTTGCAAGGACTGGAAATAATCGCTGATTTTACGTTTATAGTTTGAACGATTGAGAGAATTGCATAATGAGAGAGGAATATCACTCCAAATTGGGGAACCCTGTACCCTTAACGGAAAAGAATATTTATGAGTATGGAGATGTAAGATATCTTTCTTCCTTGTAAAATATTGATGACAATCAGAATTAAGTTTGAAGAAAGACAAGAGAGGAATGGGCAAGCGCTTTTGCATATGAAGGAAAACGAAACAAGAGACTTGGTCCTTATAAATATTGAATATATTAACAATGTTTAATGTGCTAAATAGAGGGTAAGTATATGTGCACGTGGTGGAGATTGAGTCATGATTCTTAGGGCTTTCTTTCGGAAACGAAGGATAGGTTGTAGATGAGAGGGACATGTAGAGGCCCAAACGATAGAACAGTACTGTAGGTAGGGAATTGTTAAAGAATTATATAATGTGCATAGAATATTTGTAAGAAAAAACTGACGAGATTTGGTAATAATCCCGATGGATTTAGCAACTTTGGAAGAAATCGCTTTGATGTGTAGTTGCCATGAAAGGTTTTCATGGATAATGACACCTAAAGACCTTGTGTTTTCTACTCTATTTAGTCTATTGTTATCGATGGTGATAGAGAGACCATCAAGATTACTTGTCTTCCTCGGAGAGTGAAATAAAATAAATTTTGTCTTACGGACAGGATGCAGAGTTAGTTTGTTAGCTTTGAACCAAGTAGCCAATAGGGAAAGTTCACTCTGCGGACCCAGACTGCGCACCGGGTATAAAACGTGGACCAGGCACAAAATGCGGACCAGGTACTGGTGGGGGGAGATATGTCCTGGTTTGACCCTTATTAGATGCACGCGGATTTCAATAAGCGTCACGAAGTGTCCCCTAGCTTGCTCTTCTAGCCAACTTCAACATCACTTGTGTCTCAGAATACAGACAATTTATGTCACAAAGTGTCCCCCAAATGCTGCTCTTTAAGTGAAGAATATCTGCTGCATTTACCCAAAGCTAAAAATAATGCTAACCTTTACCCTAACCTTATTGTTGAAAATAGATAGCAAATGCTTAGACTTAAAGGGACACTTTGTGTTGGATGTCAAAATTGGGCGTGCATCTAATTAGGGTCAAACCTGGATATAAGTGGGTGGGGGTGGGGACTAGGTATGAAACAAGGACTGAATTTTCAAAAATGGAGAATATAACAAAACTAAGTTTGTACTGGCCCGGATACAGATTTCAAAAAAGGCCTTGAGTACTCTTATTGCGTGTAAGATATTGTCACCTACACAGAAGTGCTCAGTTACAACATCAACTGGGCTACAGAAAGTAACAGTAGAGATTTTATCTCAAAAGTGTACCTTACTCTACGAATTTAAAAAGGAAACGGAAAGGAAAGGAAAGGAACTTTATTTAAGTGCCTAGTCGTTCTAGCGCTGCAGCACAAATTAGGGACACTGTAAACTGAAATCAACAATTAAGACAAATCAAGTCAAACACTAGAGCGGAAAAATTGTTATGGGGAAGAACGGAAACACTTTTGGCATAAACTTTAACTCTACGTATATTTCCATCTTTTACATTAAGGTCCTCTGACCGTTGTTGTCGTAGTTCGAGCCAGGATGGCCGGATGGATTCAACACACAAGTGGAGTGTTTTGGCTCTTCACGCAATCATAACTCCCGGCTTTTAAGGTACTTTTTGGTGCAAACGTAAAGCCAAACAATCTTTTGACCTGGTATCAGATTAGGCTGTAAAGAAAAAATTATGAAGCGGAAACAACATCTTCAGTCCTTTCTTAGTGTGTGCAATAAAAGTGTGCTTAGTGCAACTACAAGACATGCATGACATGCCGGAAAACGTCCGTCAGAACAATGTGCAGTTAGTTTTTTGCAGACTATTTTAAGAAGGAACGAGTGCGTTTTACTCAAGAGCGTGTTTTCTTGTCTTTAAACTGAATTTTTTACCAAAGCTTAAAAAACTAAAAGACCTCAAAATGGGACAGGACATTACAAAATAATTAAACGTGTGAACCAAAGGGCCTCTGTTGGCACGACATCTGGGTGACCCCTCAAGTGGTCTTAAGACCCCCCACTTGAAAAAAAATTGACTGGAACACTGCAGTTCAATACCACCCAACTCAGTCCCTTCTGTTTTTGTGTAACACGTACCACAAGCAACCCAGTGTACGCTCATGGAGCGTCTAGTTTTTGTGTGGTCTCGGTTCAAAATAAAACTCTGCTGAAATCAGCATCTCCCAGTAGGGGAGTCAGGATGGCTTAGTGGTTATCAACCGTGCCTTCCACCTCTGCGACCCGGGTTCAACTCTCGGCCCCGAGATCGTATGTGGGCAGAGTTTCAGTCAATCTCAACCTGACTCCGAGGGTTTTTCTCAGGGTACTACGGTTTTCCTCTCCTAGCCTATTCCATCTGGCTGTGGTGCTGTGCTCCGAGGTCATACATGCTTCGTGTTCAGGGGCCGAGCGAGCGCCTACCAGGTAGCACAGCTCCTTCGGTCCGACCTCGTCGAGCCGCGCCCTTAGCAATTCAGTCTCCGACTGCGAGTAAGGGATTATCAAGTACTTCAAATTTCTCGATTTCTAAACATGAAGCTGGTGACCTGCGAAGGATTTTATAAATTACTTTCGTGTGTTACCTCTGATAAATACAACATACAAATGTTTTGCAATTTTAACTAAAACCTTCAGTGAGCTATTGATCGTCGTTTTCAAAAGCCAAAAAATATCCAGTTTAACGCTATGGTTGATAATTATGGTCAGCCTATCGCTATTTCGTTGCTCTGTGCCTTTTTCACAGTGTTTTGTATTCAGTTCGCGGTTTGTGTCTAGTCCGCAGCCTTCGATTCAGTCCGCATTTTATACCTGGTCAGCGTTTTATACCCGGTCCGCAGTATGCAGTCCGCGTTTTATACTGACCGATTGCTGCCTACCTTGTCTCCTTGGTCATTTCTAGCCGCCAAGGTCAAATATTCATCTCACAAATTAGCGCTTAAAACAGCACGGGACGGGACGGGACGGGACGGCGAAAAAATATGATATATGACTCAGTTAACATTTTCTTCAAACTTTTATTGAATCATTTGCTTTAAATTCTACATATTGAAGCAAATTATAGCCACCGTATTATTTATCTGTATTTCTTCTATAAATAACAAAAGATCAATGCTCAGATTTCAATGAACAACAGCCCCAACTAACAGGGAGGGTGGTCTGCCTGTGCTGAAACGGGATGAAATGGCTTTTGGTGATTTCTGCCTAGAACACTCCACATTTTTGGCAGCTTCTGCGGGTACCGGTTCAGAAATTACGTTTAAAAAAAGCAACAACAAGACAGAAAACAAAACAACTGCAAATAAAGACTAATCCCAAGTGACCAAAAACACAATGCTTTGCGGTACCTGCAGAAAGACCCACATTTTTATCCAGATAAGAAGACGTTACCATGCAACTTCATTGAAATTTAACGGTAGATCCGCGGGCAACGACGAGCCTTATGGCTTTTCTCTTATTGACAAAAAAGCCAAGACGCACGCTAGAGAACTGTTTTTCAGGTTTCCCGTTCAGTTCAACCTGCAGTTTCCAGGTCTTTCACACAGGCCGTTAAGTCTCCTGCCCAAAGCAAGTTTATTTTGAGCACTGCGTGTTTCCTGAAAACAGTCACTTCTAATTGACCGTGTTCTTAAGTCTTTTGTCTGCATTTTGTTTTATGAAAATAAATACTTTAACATTTTCCTCCGCCTCCTGTCTGGAAATCCATTACTTAAAGGAGGGAAAGGAACAGACAACACCGTTTGTGTGGGTATCCTGTGGGATTAGTGTGCAGGTAATTTCATGACGTTTACATAAGGTGATGTCAAGGATCCTCTGTGTATTCTGTGTATCCACTGTTCCACGAGCGTTTGTAAAGGTAGGTTTGAACTTTATTTTTCAAGTGTTTATTGCCAGCTATCTGGAGAAAAAATTTCAGAAAATGGTACTAATCAAAGCTCTCACTGGTAAAATCAACGTGGAAAACATGTCGCTTTCGAATATACACGTGCGGGGAGGCAATAATTAATATGATGATTGATTACGTAAGCTTAATTTCGGTTTTACCCGATCTTGTCGATCTGGGATTTATTTTGAATTTAATTCACCTGAATTGTTTCAGCTCTCCGTAGGTACTAAAACAAGGAATTACCTACATTCCACAAAACGGCCCTAAATGACGTTCTTATGATACGTCCCGATCGTGTTCTCGGAGCCATAAAAAGAATATTCAGTTCCCTGTAATTCCCTCCGACATGTTAACTCGATTCCTAGGCACTAATATTTTCATCCTCCTCTGGTTCTTCTCTTTGTGCACTTGAACGTTTTGATTGGTTTCTTTATCCAAAACATAGAAATTGAGTATGATGGTCACTGGGCATGTGACTTCAAAGACTTCCGAACCCTCCACCATATTGAAACTGTTCTCACAAGACCAGGGGGACTGTGGAAACCTACAGGGGAGCCCTGGGGGAAGGTTCATCCCCAGATTCTTTGACCTTTGACGGGAAATCGGGGTTGATAAGGATTCAGTACAGCAGCCACTAGCTGTGTCCAGAAATGGGGTAGATAGCTCTTCATTTTTATGGTAGCAGATAATTCTTTTTCAGGGACATAAGAAGCAAATTCACATTTTACAAAACAAAAAAGGCTTCAATCACCCTTCACAGTAATTAAGAAAATCACGATTCACATTGCAAGAAAAAAGAAATTAAAGTTTCAAGAGAAATAAAAGGGTCCAATCATGGCTCCAATGATCAACAATGACCTACAATGACCTACAGCGATGGTAATCTACAATGACCTACAATGATCTACAATGACCTACAATGAGGTACATTACGAGCTAAAATTAGCTAATGACCTGTAATGAGGTAAAATAAAAGATAATTTGCAGCTCTGAGGGCACTGCAGCATGTTTGCAGTACAAAGGTTAAAAACATTCCACTCTGCGCTTTGAACCAATCAAAACCTTGTTACTGAGCAAGTTGAAAATTTCATTGTGTACTCTGAACCAAAGAAAACATTGTGGGAAGAATAACTTACAATGTATTTATAATCTTCTCTTCATTTTTTCCTGCTCTAATTAAGATTTTATAGTTGCCAAGCGAAGCCTTGATATTTGTACATTTTCATTTTACCTTTAAAACAAAGGAAAACCATGCAATGGTCTTTTCCCAGTTTGTTTCTGCCTTCAAGGCCACATGCGTAATTGCTGTCATTATTTGGGCTGTCATGCAATGGACTAAAAGTGATGCTTGATAACGCACAATGGATGTTCTCTGCTCACCAAACTCTTCACCCTTGTAGGTCATATTGTAGCTCATTGTAGACCTGTCATTCCTTGTTTTAGTAACTACGTCAGCTCTCGGAGTTTTTTAAGTATCCCTGAATCACCAGCAAAAAGTCCATTCAAAGTTAAGATTTAAGTAATAGGATAACATGCATCAAATGATTTTTTGTTATATTTACCTCGCTGATTGAAAATGTAGGCTTAAGTTCCCTAGGGTTACTGTTCCTGAGGAAAAACCCAGTACTTTATTTTTTTCCAAAGGGCTTTTGTTGAAGGTACGGTACTTCTTGCAAGGAGGAAATTTGGGTTTCAAAATTTGCTAAGGTTTCAATAATAACATCCAACCTTGAAAAATCCAAACCATTGAGTCCTTTCTCAGTCATACAGTATTTACGTCCGTATAGGAGTTGGAACAGTGTACTCTTCGCAATGTAAATGATACGATAGCTAAAAGAATTTCATATAATTATAAATGTTTAAATGTTTTATGTGTTTTTGTGGATCGTTCTCAAATTGTTTATTTGTAGTCAGAAGCCATGTTTTTTTCACTTAAATTAATAGCCTGTTCCAGGCTCTCAGATAGTGGAGGCAAGGCCACAAGAACAAGCTAAGAAAATCAAGCGGGGTCTGGGGGGAGGGGCAAAAGGAGAGTGTGTAAGACTTTCTTTAACAGACCAGTTCTGTTATACCAGTTCCTGGTATACATGTACCCTCTGATTGGTCAATTTTGACACTATGACATGAAAATCAACATCCCCTTGATTAGCGTAATGGCGAGCGTGGTTCATGTGTGTGAATTGGAAGATTTCAAGTTGGGTCCTATTCTAGCGAAATGTCTGAGAGATTTTCCAGAGGTAAATGCACTTAGGAAGGAGCAAGAAACCTGTATCATAGACTTGGCTCGTGAAAAAGTTGTTTTTCTGATCCTGCCGACAGGGTTAAGCAAGAACTTAATTTTTCAGTTCTTTCCTTGTCTCACGAAAGCTGCTCAAGAATCAAGTGAGGAAGTTGAAGAAGACGATAAAAATGTGCGACTAGGAAACTTTGAAATTGTCTTCGGTAGTCCAGAGAGCTGACTCTGGAAAGATTGGAGAAAGGAGATGAGAAAAGCAAACTTGGACGCCAGACTGCTGCGATATAGCGCTGGATGAAGTCCAATCGGTTACAGAATGGCATGTTTGTATTGTCCTTGTCAGCATGTTGCCTGTTTCCTCTCGGTTGTCACACCTGAGGGAGATAACAATAGTGATCCATGATCACGTATGGTTGAATGACACTCTTTGTTTATAATATTCACTCAAAAATTGGAATGCTTTGAAGTCACTTTGCACAATATGCTGTTGTTTACCGTTCTGAAACTTTCAATTTTCAATGTGGAGAATATATTTTTAGTGTCAGTGTTCACAGCTTAACCAATGTGTTCGTTGTAGAGGACTCCCTGAGAGAAAGAAAGAAAAAGAACAGAGTTAGGTCCGCAAAGCATTTAGCTGAGTAAAGGATGTATGGTCAGACATTCCCAGAATAACATTGCTAGCACTGACGAGGACATCAAGTCTCTTGCTAAAGCGGAAAGTTACCAACGACCAGCTTTATGTGGTCACTTCAGTGACTCTGTGACTGCTTTGTCACCAGACCATTTGTAGACTGCATGCTGCACAAATTGCAGACAGCAGTGTTCATGTGATGCTGATAATGAAAAGTGTGCAGGGTTCCCAGAAGTTTTCATTTCTACTGAGGCTACTCAAGAACAGTTGCCCCTTTCACACACTCTGTCAACTGAAGATAAAAAATTAATGATTTGAAGTTAGCTTTGCAGGTCTGGAACTACAAATAAAATGTTCAGCAAGCAGTACATCATTCTTTGAGCCAACTGTAAGCCGTGGTTTCACTAATCAGCTGGTGGATGACATAGTGAGAAATTCAAATAACATTTTCTCCTCTGATTATTTACAAAATAATTTTTCCATTTATTCAACTCAGCATGTAATGGATATCTTGACCAAGAACTATTTGAAAACATTCCCGATTTTGAACAGCAGCAGTCTTCAAGCAATGACAGCTGTGATGAACTTGATTTTCTCCTCCCAGAGTTTGACCTTAGTTCTAGAAAAGTTATCTTAAATCTTATCAAAGAATGTATGCAGGGAAAATGCTTCACTACCTTGTAATAATTTTATCATATGCCAAAGTTGGTCTGTTTTATTAATAATTATAAATGAATAAAAAATCTTACTTTCTATCTGACAAGTGGGGTCAACATCTCAAACACCAGTGAAAATCAACTTGAAATCAAAACAATTATTTTCTACTGAAACATAATTGACCAAAAAAGCTTACAATGATTAATGATGATGACCAAAAAATGAAAACCTATTTACAATTGTTGTGATGATGAAATGAAAGCACCTCAAAAATGTGTATATTAATTATTATAATATACCAGTTTCACCTTGTATCAAGAAAATTTCCTCACTGATTAAAATACTTTACAACAAGCAAAAAAATTAGCTTGTGTAACAATTCTATAGCCTGACTTCAGAATTTAAAGGGACAATGTAATTTGCTGTTTTATGTCAAAAATGAGGAAAAATCTAAATTAGGGAGTAATGATTGAGCTTTCCCGTGCTATGGGGGCTTATGTTAATTATTACTAATTCCACACCCCCCCCCCCCCAAAAAAAAAAATTAAATAAATAAATAAATAAAAGATAAATAAATACACACATAAAACAAGATAAATAACAAAGTACTTAATATATTCCCAATACATCAATATTCTGGCGAAAAGAAACTGTAATCGTTTTGAAAACAAACATGGGACATGCGCAAAGAAGACATCCGCTACATCTGGCAACTGTCGGCCGACATTTTTTTTCAATTCTTATTTTGTCAAGGTGTGTCCAAAACTTTAGAAAAAACAAAAGGGCCTGCAATTGCAGGCCATGGCAACTAAAATGACAGGCATTGTCCAATGTTTGATATCAAAACGTACATTGCTTGCAAGGATTCCAAAAAGTCTCACCTTCATTATCGAACTTTCGGCAGATTCAGTCAAACTCATCACTGAAACCATCTCATCACTGACGATAGCCAGAGGATTCATGTTTCATGTCTTGAGTCACATTGAGAGACAGAGAGCGTCGACATCATGAAGCCAGAGGACCTTCTCGCATGCGCTTCGCAGATGGCGAAATTCCAGTTGGCGGGTTCATCGAAACTCTCAATGATGTAGGAATTCCGTTTGCATGATGGTTCTGGCACAAGTAAGACAACTTACTCATGAGAGCGCTTCGTGCCTTGCAAGCTTGTGGCCAAGCGAAGCAATAATATTGGCTACCACTAACTTGTCCACCTCCGAAAAAACAAGCAATTCCTTGTTTTTGCTGACAGCAAACAACAAAACGCAGGGGATCTTTGTCCCCCCAGTTAGATTTCTCTTGCAAAATCTGCAGCACTTTAAGGGATGGACTTTTTTCTTCGGCTTGCGGGAAGACATGCTGTGAGAGCCTCGCATGCTTGAGAAATCTGAGAACGATTTCAGTTAATTGACAAATTGACATTTTGACAGCTGAATCCAGTTAAAGGTAAATGTGGGTGGAAAGGGCCTTTAAGGACATTGCCTACTAATTCAAAGATATTTTTGTGCGGTTTACTGAATATGTGGGAAAGCAGATCTTAACAAAAAGAAAATTGGGGGTAACTACACATTTTTCGAAGATAATTAATCAATAACATTTGTAAAAGGCTTTAAAATACAAAGCAATGTGTGGCATTCTTTTCCACATTAAAGCTTAATTATCTCTGAAAAATGTGTGGTTACCGGAACCCCCCAATTTTTTTTTGGATACCGAGAGGACTTTCTAAGTTTTGCTCCCTGTATTAATAAGCACCACCCATAGGAAATCGGAGTATCTTGAGATGCGCGGAATTTATGTGCAATAACAGTAGTAGGCACCATCCTTAAAGAAAGTCTTACAGGCTCTCCTTCTGCCCCTCCCCAAGACCCTGCTTGATTTTCTCGTTTCCTGGCCTCCACTATCTGAGAGCCTGGAACAGGTAATGAAATGACCTGTTGTTGTTAGTGTTAGGGCTTAACTTCTGGACGATTAGTTTGATGCACAAAATTAGCCATCGTTGCTTTGTTTAGGGACACATGATATGGATGAGGTGACATCACATTAAATGCAAAAGGAAATGAAACATTTTCAGGGGGCTTTCAGCTGTACATGTAAAATTATTATTTTTCAGATAGTAACAGGAATCTACTTCAATTTTTTGTTTTAAATTTATAGGGGGGAGGCAGAGCTTATATATGTACTGTATATCAATGTATTGGCAACAGCTACAGTAAGAGTGATGCAAAACCTGTTGATGTTTCTCATGAAATGTTATTAAATAACATTTTTATAGAATTGTCATTAAATGTTGTATTTCCTTCAACAGAAACCTCACTAAAGTGGTAACCTATTTATGATGTTCAAGTTAATTTCATTTTGTGCTGGTGGCAGAAGTGGTGTTTTTCAGTTCTCCAATGTTTTAACACCAGTTCTTGGCAGGACAAAAGCCTCATTCTCCATCCCATTATGTCGACCTGCAAAGAAAGTAGAGCTCCTCACAGGGTTACAATGGAATACTTTCAAAATTCTATCTGTACCAAACTCCACTGAGGCATCAAACAAGATTAAACTTAATCGTGAGCAGAAAGAATCTGTTCCAGAACAACTCAAGCTATATGACGAATCTTTGAGTTTGAGGTCTAAGGTATTTCTTCTGAGTTGGGTTGGAAGGACAGTTGATCAAAAGGTGCAAGAGCTAGACAATCAAGAATCAAGCGCATTAATGAGACTACTCAACTGTATTGCAGATGACATCTCTCAGCTGCAGCATCGTGAGCTTGCAGTTGTTGCATGGTCTCTGGCAAAGATGAAGGCTCGCGACCATCCTCTCATCAAGGCTTGTGAGAATGAAATAATTTCTCGTGGACTTGGCACTTTTGATCACAGAAGTATCAGCCAGATTGCTTGGGGATTCTCCAGGTTAGACATCGAAAAATCAAACATTTTTGAAGAGATTGAAAAAGCCATCATTAGCAAGCAGTTGACTCTTGCCATTTTTGATGTGCGTGGTCTTGCACAGACTCTTGTGGCCTTTGTAGTGACCAACAATGGCTCTCCAAAATTGTTGCAAATTTTTGCAGAGGAAATTTTGTCACATGACTTTGCGGTTTTTCGGAACAAAGACTTAGTGCAAATTGTATGGTCATTTGCCAAACGAAATGTTGAGGCAAATCAGTTGTTTGATAAAACGGAAGCAGAGTTGTTTCGTAGAGGTGTGTCAAACATTAACAGGGAAGGTGAAATAGCATTGCTGCTGTGGTCTTTTGCTTCAGCTGAACAGAAAAAGGATGACTTATTTAGAGCCTTGGAAAGTCAAATACTGAGTATAAGAAATTTGAGTGGCTTCACAGATAGAGATCTCAAAGACACTATTTGGGCATTAGAGAAATTTGGTGGAATGGCATGTATTAAGAAACTTAAGCTGGAAGCTGAAAGGCGGGGAATAGAAAGAGATGTCACGAAAGAGAAAGTGTGAGCTTGTAATGCAACTGAAGTTGAATAATGTTACTTTCTTTAGCAGTTGTTTTAGGCTTGCTTTTCACATGTTTTCTCACTGGCATTTTTGCGTGAAGAATTCTAACTTTCCTGAGCCATGTCTCCTTGTTGTAAGTACATATAGTGTTGGGTGTCTTTAAAGGCAAATGACTCTAAAGAGGAAAAAGTTTGGCCATGTTTTAGAAACCACTTAGATTGCAGTATTTTTAAAAGGTGGTGATGTTGCAGGTAAAATCCGTTCTTAGGTTGAACTCGTTTTAACCTAGGTTAAATTCGTGATCCGCATTTTACCTTGTGCGTTGAATTATTTTATTTTTATTTTTTATGTTATTAGCTTTGCCAAATAAACAAACAAAACAATTACGTATACAAAAGAACATTGGCAGAGACACCACAACAGCTGTGGCCAATTACAGCAGGCCCGGATACTAATAAGAACTGAATAAAAACAAGGAATGTAAAAAAATACAGCAATACAGAAAAAACTACAACTACATACAAAAAGTTATTGGACAGAACAAGGGACAAGCACTATTATGCACTCAACCTGGCTTAAACCCCCTCTAAAGAGGATACTTATACCTTCCCTCCTCAAGCTCTGTCTTACGCAACTCAACACATCTTTCTTAATCTTTGGTATCATCATACCGGTTTCTGTATTTCTACACTTATTCAGTTTCAACATTGCAACATAGTAAGGGAACAAAGAACTGTACTAGGCACTTATCGATACTCGAACTCGCACCCTGCTGATCTGTATTACTGTCTTCACCACTACACTACAACGACGAACATGCTCAAAGCAACACATTTCTTTTCAATATTTACTTTTCTATGATTGGTCAATAATATTAATATCTACCGTATGTATAATAACCAAAACTAATCCTAAGCTGACCTTATTTTTCTCTAGGCATACATGTAATTTAGGCACCAAAAAAGTTCATTCATCTGAGTGCATATTCAATCTAGGTAAAATGGGGATCACCAATTTAAACCAGGTTGAAATGGATTCCACCTGAAAACGGATTTTACCAGCAACAGTGACACAAACAGTAAGTTCCTTTCAATTATTAAACAAAAGCTCTAAATATTAGGTTTATTATATATTGTTACCGGCAGGACCAGAAAAATGAGCTACAAAAGTAATTAATGGAGTGTCCATGTATCCTGACCTTGCACTTTGTAGTCTCTGCACTCTCTACAGTCAAATTCTGGTTGTTGTAGATGCTTACGCTTTGCTTGCATTTTGACATAGGAATCTTTAACTTGCGCTTGACCAAAGTTGACAACTGGGCTGTGATATCCACCCTTGTAAATTTAGGATGTTTCACTATTTACTGCTTTCACCAACCCATAATACTGTACATTTGGGAGACTTCTTTGCATAAAAGCAATGGCTATTCAGTTAGTGAAGCATGACATGACCACAAGAGTAAAAAAAAGGAATAGCTTGCTTTGCTTTTATGTAAAGAACTCTCCCAAATGTACGGCATTATGATTTTGGTGAAAGTGGTCCAAAGCATAGTGTCTACCTGTCCATGCACAGTAGTCACAAGAAGTATTTGAAAGAAAATAGAGAGATTTGTTTTACATGTACCACCGACCAGTTGGCTCAATCAAGAGTGCACTGGACTTCCGTGCAGGAGGTCGTGGGATTGAACCCTGGCCCAACCAAGACTCAGGGTCCTGAGGAGAAAGTGCTGCCTTTGTTACTACATCTGCAAATGGTTAGACTTCTAGTCTTCTCAGATAAGGACAATAAGCCGGAGGTCCCGTCTCACAGCCCTTGTTCATTAACTTTGTGGGACGGGTCTGGGACATTAAAAATCTCACACACTATTCGAAAAGAGTAGGGTACAGAGGTCCCGGTGTTGTGCTCTGACCTTTGAGCACAACACCGGTTGTGGTTGACTTGGCAGGATTAGCTTGAAGGGCTTCTGTAGCATTATAATAATATAAGCTGGATTAGTATATAGGTATTCTGCTCTCAATCAAAATAAATGATGTAATGCATTATATATATATATATCTCATAAAGACAAGGTAATGCAGAGGCTCAATATTGTTAGTTTTTTCTTTTTTTTGCCCGATTTCTCTTGTCATTTTTGTTTCCGGTTATGTCCTGTTTTGTTATTTTTCTGATTACTTGCTTGTGCGTAATTTTAAAAAAAGATAAAAAATTAATAAAAAAAGTAAGAACTAGAAACCAGCCTCTCTCGTCCAGACAAACTACACCATATTGACTTTTGCGGCCTTATGTAAGCATGCGTGTGTTCTAAACAGAGTGTTCAAGCGGCTTCCACACCATTTCAAAAGGAAAGGTTGAATCGATGTTGAATGAACGTTTAAACCAATTTAACTTAAAACGACCTGTTCAAACGCACCGAACATTCGGTTCAACAAAGTGTTGAAGGAAATTTTGAAACCGCTTAAAACGGGCCTTTATAGTATGCGTTGTTGTATGTAGGTTGTTTGTTGACGATACAGTTTTGTTCCGACGTGTCTGTTGCCCTGAAGATCACCACCGCTCACAGCATGATCTCCACCAACTGGAGCAGTGGGCTGCTGAGTGGCAGGATGAGATTTGTACACACGGAATGTTTTGTTCTTTCTGTGACCCCGTGTGTTTCAACTACCTGTTGAGTGATACCTCGATGAGGTTAAGTATTACAAATTACAAGTATTTAGTCGTCTACATTCACAAGCTCTCTCAGCTGGTCTCTGCAATGCGAGGAAGTCAAAACAAAGGTAAATAAATTTTTGTGTGTTTTTCATCGGAACCTTTCATCCTGCAACAGGGCGATCAAGTTGCGACCCTATGCTAGCCTGGTCCGTCCAATTGCGGGCGTTGCTTGGTCACCACATACCGCCAAGGGAGAGCGGCCGCTTTGTCTTTAATGACTACTCTCGCAACAGTAGCGTTTCTGCTACGCTAGCATATCTGAACTGACAATCGCTTGACGATGTTCTGTAAGATCAATTCCAATTTTGTGAATATCTCTTTCCCTGCCGAAATTAGCCTAGGTTTTTAGGAAACTAGGCAGTCGCACGATTATAAATTTATGCCCGTATCAGCTTCAGTACTGGATATAAATATTCGTTTTTTTCTAGAACAATCCCGGTCTGGAATGGTCTTCCTTTTTCAGTGATACATGCGTTACATTTTAACCTTCTCGGCTTAACTGCAGAATACAAGGAAAGGTTACGTTTATACAAACGTTGGCCGTGTAGCACTTATATTTTAACCAGAGTTAACTGAATAGAGTGTAATGTGAAGTGCTAGATTTCAATCCCATATGAACCATGTGAGCGTTAGCCCTACTGATGGAAATGGGCCCACACAAGGACAGAGAAAAGCTCTGACCCTGGTCAGAGTTTTTCTCCCACCCTCCCACCCTGGTCAGAGTTTTTCTCTGTCCTTGTGTGGGCCCATTTCCATCAGTAGGGCTAACGCTCACATGGTTCATATGGGATTGAAATCTAGCACTTCACATTACACTCTATTCAGTTAACTCCGGTTAACTGCAGAATACCCTGCCATTTTGAAGCTACACCTCTGAAGAGGCTGGATACGCGGATACGCAGTCGAAAGTACCACCCCTCCCCAAGTAAACTTCTAACTATATTCTGAAGTGGATACGCGGATACGCAGTGGAAAAAAAAACATGGATACCCGGATACGTGGATACGCGGACATCTCACATGAGAACTGGATACCAACTTCGTGTAACATAGTTCAAAATGCTCTGTCTTTGCAAAATTCAAAGTTCCCGAGAAAAGCAAGCTACAAATATTATATTCTTCGTTCTTTAAAGCATGGAACCGAGACCAGCGAAGATTGCGATCAAAGTATCAGGCAAATTTCAACTAAAGCTAAGTGACTGAGTAACAATCCCGCGATAATCATGCTTCAGCCAAGCATGAAGACTATATATAAATGACCCTCCGAATTGCCTTATGCATTCACAACCAAGAATGTATGCTGACGATACTAGTATCACCTATGCGAGTAATGATGTTGAAGATATAGAGCGTTAACTTAACATAGATTTAGATAGAATTCGTATATGGCTTGCAGCGAACAAACTTACACTAAACATGACTAAGACAGAATTTTTATTAATTGGGTCTAGGCAGAGGCTGTCAACGCTAGAAAGGAATCCCATAATTGAAATTAACAAATTTCCGATTAAACACGTTTCGACGTCAAAATCCCTAGGCGTTCACATTGATGGAAATCTTTCTTGGGAGTGTCATATTAGCGAAATCTCTAAGAAGGTTGCTTCTGGTATAAGTGCGATTAAGCGTATTAGGTATTTTCTCCCTTTTGAGATTCTACTTAACGTATACAATTCACTAGTACAGCCACACTTTGATTACTGTAATGTAGTATGGGGAAACTGTTCTAAGAACCTCTCGTCTAAATTGCAGAAATTGCAGAATCGTGCCGCTCGCGTTCTGACTTTCTCTAATTATGACTGCAGTACTAGTGAATTATTTCAAAATTTAAAGTGGTCAAAACTTGTCCATCAGCGCGCAGTCAGTAAAGCAATAATGATACATTGCATTGTAAATAACACTGCTCCAGAATATCTGACTTCGCGTTTTGTTCGTCGCTGCGATTTAACTATACCTATAACCTTAGGGAGAATGAATACAAGCTCGCTGTTCCGCAACCCCGTTCTGAATTTTATAAAAGAAGTCTTTCTTATAGCGGAAGTGTGTTATCACGGGAATGGCTTGCCTCTGGAGGTGCGGCAATTGACATCCCCTAGTATATTTAAGGGAAAATTAAGAGACAAAAATTTCGATTGACAAATAATTTAATCAGCGATATTCTGTTTTTTTTACACACGGCCTCCTTGAAAAGCAGGTGTTTTTTTTTTTTATTATTTCAGTTTTTAACTTAGTTTTTAGATTAGTTAGGAAGTTACTTTTTCCATACTTCAATGTAAATGTATACCTGAAGGAAATACCGTGTTTAAATAAAGTTACCATACCATACCATACCAAGCTGTGATACACATGTAACATACCTCGTTCTTTAAACCAAGCACCCGACACAAGCAAACAATAATCCAACCTCGGGTAATTTTATCGAATTTGTTTAAAAATACCGTAGTTGTAGTCAGGCATGATAAAAAGAATTTTAAAAAAAACTTGTTGTCACTGACTAAAAAACTTATGTAAAAAGGACGTTTCAGTCAAAGTACTATGACCTTCTTCAGCATAAAATGGCTTACGAATACAAATGAGTGCTTTAAAAGAGCCGCAGAAACGTAACTTAGAAGCGTGGCACTCAATTCGCGAACCGAATTCCATTAATGAACACGTTTACATTCCGGACATTTACAAGGCCCTTGGCAATCCCAAGTGACGTTTCTACGACTCTTTTAAAGCACTCATTTTGTATTCGTAAGCCATTTTATGCTGAAGAAGGTCATAGTATTTTGACCGAAACGTCCTTTTTACATAAGTTTTTAGTCAGTGACAACAAGTTTTTTTTTATTTTTATCGAATTTGTTATCGCTTAACCAGGACCGCTTAAAATGAAACAATCATAAAGTATTTATCTAGTGCAAAGCTACGCGACGGACGATTAGATCCCATCGGTAACTACACTTTTTCACGAGATCGTGTGAAGAAGAAAGCATTCGTTCACTGATTAAGCCTAGTAAACACTCGCTTCAGTGATTAGGCATAAGCACTCTCGCGAAATTTTGCGGTTCGGTTCTCACAATATACTTAGAAGTTTACTTGGGGAGGAGTAGTATTTTCGACTGCGTATCCTCGTATCCACTTCACAATATACCTAGATGTTTACTTGGGGAGGGGTGGTATTTTCGACTGCGTATCCGCGTATCCGCGTATCCACTTCACAATATATTTAAAAGTTAACTTGGGGAGGAGTGGTATTTTCGACTGCGTACCCGCGTATCCACGTATCCACTTCACAACATACTACTTAGAAGTTTACTTGGGGATGCATGGGTGGTATTTTCGACTGCGTATCCGCGTATCCAGCCTCCTCTGAGGTGCAGCTTTAAAATGGCAGGGTATTCTGCAGTTACTCCGACTAATGCCTTTAAAGATTAATGTTATTGCAAGTGACATAGCTTGTTTTCCTTGTATGCTAGTGTTCTCCTCTCGCAATTTTAGCCTTCGTTCGGACTCTCCATGCAGGGACACACTTTTTGTGGAGTATTTTTGAAGCCGTTCAAAAAAACTCGCAGCACGCCCAGTGTTTTATTGGGTCTAAAAGCACTCAGCTAGTACGTCTCGTGTTATTAAGGTAATTCCTTAGTATTGCATTGCGCATCCCTACTGCGCACGATTTTCGCGTCATTAGCGCGCGCACATGAGCACGTGCGCATACAAAACATAAGAGATTTCGCTCAAACTAAACCCGATAGCGAAATAAATGCTCCTTTTCTCTCAAACGAGCTCGGTGACCCCCGATTTTTTTTTCAGGTATTTGCTAAGAACAGTCTAATAAAGAACATATTTGAAGAAGAAAAAAGTTTGATATTAGATCATGAATTTTTTTTTTGGAAAACAGTTCCGTACTGGTTGTATTTTACCCAAGGCGAGGACTTCAAGCTAACCACGGAACTGTCCCAAAAAGTGCACTATTCCCACAACCAGGGAATCAAAGACGGCGTTAATGAAGCAATATTGCTTATGTAAACAAAAGAAGCTTTGTTTTCAAAATAAAATTTTGTGTCTTTGAACTAACCAAGACTTAATTCAGTATGAAGGTGATTCGAATTTTTAACCTGAAAACAGTAAAAATACCCCATTTTAAGAGCCTGCTGACGCGTAAACAAGCACGGTGACCCCATTTTTTTATTGCATTTTTTTAATGTTCATATCATGAATGTTAATTATGCCAAGTTTCCACAAAAGTTTGACAGTAGAACAATTTCAAGGGAATTACCTTAAACCCGATAAAACACTGCTGCTCGTTTTTTCGACAGTACACGTATCACGGTGGTCTGCTGTGATAGCTGAATTTTGTTTCCATAAGGTCGTAATAGAAGCAAGAATGATAAATACTGTAAGAAACAGACAACTTTTTTGAAAGACATGTTTCGGCATGCTTATGCCATCATTAGTTTAATGAGTTCCTAAGTGTGAACAGTTATAAAGTCTACGGGTAGATGAAAAAATTGTTACAACATAACGTAATACAAAAGCGGGTACTAATTACAGCGTGATTAGACCTCGATGTTCTGTGTCACGCTGTAATTAGTACCCGCTTCTGTATTACGTCATGTTGTAATAATTTTTTCATCTACCCGCAGACTTTATAACTGTTCACGCTTAGGAATTCATCAAACTGATGATGGCATAAGCATGCCGAAACATGAATTTTGTTTCCTGAGAGGTCCGATTCAAAATTGTACGGCTTGGCGATTCGCTGACGTACCGATCTACTGTCGTGTTTCTTGATCGTTGGCAATTTCGATTGCGTTATCCTTGTTGATGTTATTATGGTGATGTCTTATGAGAATATCTTCCTTGTACCAGTATCTCGTGCATAGATTGTTTCAAAGCGGGTGTTCCCGTGCGCGGAAGTGGCGGAGGGGTTGGTACGGGCGAGTGGTTTATACCTCTCGTGTTCCTTTATTCTCTCGTGCATAGATCCACCCTTCTCACCAATGAACACTTTACCCCAATCACAGGGAATCCTGTAGACTTTGCGTCTTTCCTCGGCGGAGCTACGGTGTCCTTCGATCGCATTAAATGTGATCTGAATGTAGTGTCGAACTTGGAGACGATGCGAATGCCTTGTTGTTGTGATAGCTGCGAAGAGGCTCTGATAAGAACAAAATTCATAGTCATGCATGTCGCCCGATATCCTGAGTCACGCCGCCCGAAATTTTATCGAGTGTATAAACTTGAAGAAAAGCACCAACTTAAGTAAGGGGTGGGTGTCAGTAGGACGACCCACACGTCCCCGCGTGTAATAAGTATTTTATTGTTTATTTACTTTATCAGGAACTTACCTTAAGTTGGTATTTCAATTTGTTTTCAAGGGGCGGGTGTTACTTGGGTAACCCACACGTCCTCGTGTGTAATTAGGGTTAGTTGTTAGCAATCAATATATATGTTTGCGTGTCTGAATTTACCGCAACGCGGTCAAACTCTTGCTTAGCAACCATGTGATGATTATTGAGCACGTGCTGTAATCAAGATTGCGACGTTTTCCACTGTTCCAATCGCTAGTGATGTGCACCTTCTTTCAAATCAGAATGCTTCAACATATAAAACAACAACAGTAAGAACCATACTGTAACTGATATTACTAGTTTACCTTGGGATTACTATCTCCGTGTTATCAAACGACAGCGAAACGAGCAACCTGAGTTTCACAGTTTTACACTTCACTGGTCTTCACTCTGACTAGTTTTTAACATTTTCCGAATCTTTTTGAGCATTATGAAATTTCGGGCGGCATGACTCAAGATATCGGGCGACATTACTATAAATTTCGGGCAACATGACTCTGGTTTC
>NC_090894.1:37677437-37684937 GCF_036669925.1 Montipora capricornis
TTTGTTGTGTGGAGCTGCCACTTAAAGCGGTGTCTAAGACGGCCGCCTAGTATAGTACCTACGCCATGCTGATGAGTCCCAGCAAGGCCAAAACAGTTGTCCATGACTACTAATTGACCAGGTGAAATGGCTGTGCGCATGCGTGATGTGTTGGCCACACACCGGGTAGGCGATTGTGTCACCTTACCAATTCAAACACTGAAATTTATTCGTGTCTATTTTACTTTTTTGTGACGTTCCGTACGCTTTTCCGCGTGTTTACTACGTGCATAGTGTACACTTTTTCACGTGTTTGAGTTAACTGAAAAAGCTCGGTCCAGATATGTTCCTGCTATGAAGAATTTAAACATTTCAAGGACATAGCACTTAGACAGAATCCAGTGTTTTCTTCATCTTTAACGTAAACTTGGAACATAATGTCAACAAAGCAGAACCTCTCCGTTTGCGAACATAATCCAAAAACGAAACTATCTGGTCATTTCCTAACCTGTCTCGACAAACTTTACAGTTGTATAAGAAATGAAGCCTAATGCTTTGTTTTTCGACGACACATGCTAAATTAACCTTTACGTCTACCCGGAACTCTGAAGTGTTTGAAAAAGTCGAATGACTTCATGATAAGAAAGTGTTATGTCTCCTAATTTAACAACCTTTAAGAGGAAACTGATTTACTGGTATCAAGAGAAAAGATATTTCAATCTTATATTAGAAAGAAAACCCGACCAAACAATAACAGCAATAACACCACTTGCAAATGTGGCGGCGGATTCACCTTTCAACTTCTTGATGCAAACGTGCATGACGTTGCACTTCGCCAATTTGAAATCCGCCAAATAGATGCAGTAGGTGAGCCCAAATGTCCCGCTTCTAAGCTCTTTTTAAATTTTACTGCGCTCCATGACAACTCTGGAAACTCAAATGCACGTCCTCGTTTTTTAGTCAGACATGGAAGCTTAAAAGAAGCCGCCATCTCTTTCCTCGCACAATCACCTTTCTTCTCCCGCGCAAACTTAAAATATGCAAAATTATTTTCGTCAAAGGTCCACAATGCATTTTTTTTTAGATTCCAGTCTTTTGTTTGTTACGTACTCTTTTGTGCTTAGAACGAAGAGCATAGCTTTTTCGGGTTCTGTTTTTCTTCTTCGGGATTTCGCTTCAACGTTCAAGTTTATTTTGCGAAAAAACATGGCATTTCATTTACCTGGATTGATGTGAATAGCTGGCTAAGATAATTGACGGCACAGATTGGCCTCATCCACCTAACAATTTATCATAAGATCGCAATTGTCTTTCACATCGGAAGCGTTCTTTGTTATGCGATGTTGAAGATCGTGAGTTTTAAGACCTAGGGTCCAAGGACAGTTTAACAGGTAGAGTGGCAAATTAACTACAGCAACTAGCTGAATCGACGGTCTATAACTATAATTGGATGGGAAAACCTGTTGGTATTAATTTTTCTTGGATATATAGCGTGAGCACTATTGAACCGACTAAATTCGTGGAGCAGTGCTCGATGGTAATGAGAATATATCCTTTCTTATTCCTTCGGTTGGTTTTATTGTTGTTGCCTTATTTTCAGTTGTGTGATACTTTTTTTCTTCATTGCTATTGACATGCACACACAACAAAGAAACAATTAGGGAGAATGTGTCCAGTGAATAAAGAAAAAAGTTTAAACAAGTTTGACAACCCAACTGAATATAAAGCCAAATTCTCCCAAAGATATTTCAGACGGCGGGAAAACCATAGAAAATATAGGGTGCCTTCCATAAGCCAAAATTTCGGGAAATCTCGGGCTGAAGTCAAATGGAAAGGGCCGTTTCCGTTCGGTCCGACCGGTCGGTCCGGTCCGACCAAAACGTGCCGTTCCATTTACAAAAATTATTGTTTCCAGTCCCATTTCACTGTGATGTAACCGAAATTTTGGCCGCAACGTAAATGGAACGCTTCGGTCCGGTTGGAAATTGACTTTTGATGAAAAGTGTCGTTCCATTTTTCCTTGGTTAGTTCCACTGGTCTCGGACCTGATTGTAAGGCATAATGGAAGCACCCATATTGACACCGCAGGCAACATGTTCCCTTTTCCAGTCATATTGAAGCATGAATGAATTTAAGGACGTTCGCGCCAATTGTTTCTGCGCATCCTTACTGCGCACGCAAATGCACACGCCACGTCATACACGAGCGCGCGCGCTAAGTAATAAAATGAGAACTGATAGGGCGAAAGGCCATTGCTATAGCTTTGTCTGGATTTAACGGTCTTGGACGTTCGGTGACCCCTATTTTGCTTTCCAGAAACGGATTTTATTTACAATTATCTCTACGTTGTAGAACCTCACCAGTTGACTAAATTCACTTAATTAGTCCACTTAAACAATATTTGGCAGAGAAGATTTCACTTCAAAGATTTAATTGCAATATATTTGGGTTTACAGACACTGGCCTTATTCGATAACGAAGCCTGATTTTGTCTCATTTTGGGTGTTTTTCCGGACATGTTCTCTCCAAAACGAAGTCGGTGACCCCCCATTTTTTTTACATTTCTGACATAACTAACTCATCATCTTATAGTGGTAAAAGTTTCAGAAGAAAATCAAAGTTGAAAAAATTTCGCGCGAACGTCCTTAATTTCCTTTGACTTTTACCATGAAGCCAAAAAAGCAAGATAATTTGGTTGTTTGCTTACGAGAGTCAGAATTCCTGAGTCCTGAATTTCCCTTTTTAGGGATTCCCGATTCCTCGTTCTCCCTTTTAGAGATAGACGCTTGCTCCCTTGGGATGTGCAACTTATATAGTGTTATTTCATTGGCTTCAGAGGGGACACGTGCAACGTATTCTTGCGCCTTCACAGAATGAAGAGAGGGAGAATTTCCTCGGGTGCCTTGCTAGATAAGCTGAAACACAAAGCTTTGCACGCCGAGTAAACAGTATTTGACCACTTTAACTTGAAACGCTTTCGTCGTCTGGAGCAACTACACAATACAGGGCCACACAGGGCCAGCACATGTAAATTACTCGTCGGGAGGACGTCTTCTTTTTTACGACATGCATGCAGCCAATTCTCAGGATTCCCAAGGTGTGACCTTAAAATTGATGCACGAAAAACTATAGCTGTTTCTTTAACACTTTTTAACACTTAACATGTTTTTAACGGCATCCCAGTTTAATAACGCTCAAGAAGCGTTCTTGTTTATATTTTTGTAAAGTACATTGTAGTTAATTAAATGATACCATTCGAATTTGAGAACATTGTAAACTATCCAGACAGCACTTCCCAAAAGCATTTTGTGTTGCTTACCTCCAGTTTATTACCAGCAAGTCCCTTACTGATCTCTGTGGCTTTTTTCATCACTGTGCATGGTGTAGTGAGAGTTTCTAACTCATGAGGCGAAATCATCCTCTTAAAGTCCAGTGTACTTGCCTCAGTTGAGTATAATAATAAGCACTTAATGACTGGCCCCAAGGGAAACAGTGAGTTTTGTTTCCCTGAGACCCTCAATGTTCCCCGAAGCGAAGCCGAGGGAAACATTGAGGTCAAGGGGAAACAAAACTCACTGTTTCCCGAGGGGCCAGTCTTTAAGTGTTTTGTTATACCTCCCAACTCAAAATAGAACAATACACAGATAAAAATTATTTGCTTGACGTCGGCTGGCGTACAGATTTGCCGCCGTTTCAAAGGTGCACGACCTGATCACGTGTGAGTCGAAAGTTCAAGTTGTTGTTACCCTAGGGCGTCATGAAGTTTTGTTCGCCCTAGGGCGTCATGAAGTTTTGACCAATGACACGTGACACGTTCTCCTCCAATCAGAAAACGTATTTGAGTTGGGAGGTATAACAATCACTTTTGTTAACTTATTGTAGTCATGTTGGAGAGACTGTATCCTTTGTAATAGAGTAGTGGCTTTAGACGTTGTGCTTGTTGTGATTTAAGTTTGCTTAAATTAAAAGAAAAAGCATGTACAATATAGTACTGATACCACTGAGTGAAGATTATTTCCAGTTATGTCAGAAAAGTAAAAGAGCTCATGTCACAATAATTACATGTATAATTTGGCAAGATTTCCGCACAGGTCCCTACTTCATTATGCATACGCTCCTTAATTTGTTTCAAGAAAACAATAGTGATAACAATAGACGTCCTTTGAGACTGTGGCGCTTTGTTCTTTCTTCTTAGAGGTTTTTTTTCTAAGTTTACATGAACTTAAAAAAAACCAGTCGAACTTCTGACTAAAGTATCGAAAATTGAACACTTTTTCCTGCAATTTCGACATGTTTCTGCAAGTTTAGAGTATTCAAATTCGTAGGCGTTTACACTGAAAGGATATTTGGATTCCTGAAACACAACAACTCTGGGAACATTCATGATGCAATGTTGTTTTTCGTAATTCAACAAAGTGAAAGTTCCGCCAAAAAAAGAAGGCTAGAGTCAAGCCAGATGCCACTGAGGCAAATTTGGGCTGGACAGATGACGAAGTTGCTAAACTTCATCGCAATAATACCGTAAAAACCTGCAGATAAGCCCAGGGATGGCACTAGGATTTTTCAATCTGGGTCCTGGGACCCGCATGTTCGGCCAAATTGGGGTCCCAAGCATTTTTTGGGGGTCCCAAAATCTTGGTGACCTTCTGCGAGAAAAAGAGTATGTTTTAAATTATGAGAAAATGAGAGTAACCAACTTGGAATTAATATTGACGCATATGCATAGGACCGGCCGGCAAAGGCTTTTTCTAGAGCCGTTACATTCATTCCTGGACAAGAACTCTGTTAATGAAAGAGCACCCTTTCCAAGGGTTTACGCATCACTGGCTTCCTCTCTTAGGAGCAACGAACAGTGACGTCCTTTGCTATATATTTGGATTCAGTGACTTGCAGAGTACATTCCTCTGAAGAAGACCGCAGAAGGCAGTCGAAAATTTAGTTTTAACCTTTTTAGATGTTTTAAACCCCATTTCTTAGAACTTCAATTATGATCACAGATTGCTCCAACAGTTTTACAAACAACAGAATATACTGACAAATCAAAGCAAGTTGTGTGAGTTATTTACGTCAGTGCCTTGCGTCCTGGGACGCATTAAAATTTCGATGATGCATTTTTTGGATTTTATTTGCGTAAAAATGCACGATTTCTGCGTTAACGCGATCCCTGAAGCCGCACCATTTTTCCAAAAATCGTCGCTAGAAATCGGGGTGCAACTTACCTGCTGGAACATTTGAAAAAGGTGTAGTGAATTTTAATGCCAATTTCCGTTAACTGACACTTTAATGGAAAAGTATGTAAGTGAATATTACACAAACTTACAAGGGAGTACTGGTCATTGCTTTTGTATGTTTGTTGGCTCTTAAAAGAGCCGTTGTTCATGTAAGAGTAAGCGTTAATATTACAGCGCTTACAATTGTCGCCCCTAAAAGTGTTAAACCATCTTTGTTGACAGATCCTTTAGGCTGCGGTGTATGATGGCTTTTTTCCAACAGTTTTCCATTTTCGCGTCCGATCTAATGCCTGGTTACTAAGCTTCCAATGTTCTGTTCACATTCTTGTTGTGATGCAAAAAGCTACGGAAACACTTTGTTGAATGAAGAAATTCCTTTCAACAAATACCAGAAAAAGATCAATCATGTTTCAAAGTTGGTAGAAACAATGTTCATTATGTTAAAGTGCTAAAATTGTGAGTAAGACTTTTCAATGTTAATGGTGAGTTTACATTTGATGAACAGTGGATGATAAAGAAGACTTCTCAAGACTTGACTTTGGATTTCTTGTAATTTCTTTCAAAAAACGTTTCCAAAATTTTAGCTGATAAATTCAGGACACGGCTTATCTGCGGATGCGGCTTATTTGCAGGTTTTTACGGTAATTTTACTCAGAAATATTGCGGTACACATAATAAAATTTCTCGCCTGAACTTGCAACAAGATTAGGCAACTGGAGACCACCAGCGAAGTTAGCACAAGATCCTCCATTTTGGTTTTACCGCAAACTCAAAAGATCCCAGGTGGAAAAATATCAGGTTTTGAGAGACTATAATGCGAGAGAAAATCGTTCACATGACAAAACTCTCCGGATTCAAAGGTTTTCGGATTCAAAGTTCCCACTTTAAATTCCGGATTCAAAATCTGCGGAGACATGACCAAACAGGGGAGTTTTTATTTTGGATTAGTCCTATTGTGTGTAAATGGCAAAACCAATCCGGTTTTAAAACGATCTGGATTCATCACAAATCTGGAGCAATTTCCTCTAGTGTAAACCTAGTCTTAATCTCCTTTATTGAGAATATTCAAGTATTAAATTACTCTAGATTTAACCATGGTTATGTACAGAGAAGTGATAGCAACAGAAACCACATCTTTATTTGTCAAACGCTTGTAGTATCATCCCTCTATCATACAGTATTATGCAAAAGTAACGAGAGTGTAATTTGACGAAGTTCGTAAATTTCGGGACTTTTTGACGAATTTTCGAGCCAAATTTCGCTCTTCCTGAATTTTCCTTCGAATTTTTGAGGGAAAATTTGTTCTTTTGGTGGAGTGTCTTTCCGTATTCCTAGCCCACACAACACCAGAATGTATGCGATAGAAAAGTAAGATCTGAATCCTTTTCCATTCCTTTAGCAGAGGTTTTTCTTTACAAATCATTTCTAGCAGTCTCTCCAAAGCGACAAAGTTTACACAGGTAAAACAAATGCTTGACTTGATTTGCGTTAAAGGGGCTAGGTCACGCAATTTTAGGCAATTTCAGCATTGATCGAATGGTCATAGAATTAACTAAAATATCAAAATAACTATTCAGACCTATAGAAGAACTCTAACAAAACACAGGGAAGCCAAGAACGGACATGGATGGACAAAACTGGAAAGGATTGAAATGGACTGAATTTGGGTAAATTTGAAAAATGTCGGCCCACCTTTTTGCAAATTTACGGTATATCAGTCTATATCAAAATGTCATTTACAAAGCTGCAAAATCATTCTCAGTTATGTGGCCGTGATTTTGCGAATGAAAGACTCTTGCTCTGCCAATTTTTCATTTATAGCTCATAATTAAGAAAATTAAACAAATTTACCTAAAATAGCGTGACCTAGCGCCTTTAAGTGTTGATTTCAGTTTACAGTGTCCCCAATTTAGTGCTCCAGCGGGACTGGACACTTAGATATTACAAGTTCCTTTCCTTTTCTCTTCGATGAGGCTGTTGTATATGACTCATTTAATTTAAGCATACAGGTTGAAACTCAGCACATAATTGGTTCACATTTCAATTAGCACACCATATTTAGAAACAACCCGATGTGCTGTTGTGATAAAACATGACAACTTGCAGGTGTGTGGATTGAAAGTCGAAAGGCATCGAACAGTACTTAGTCCAAAAAATAATAACAAAGAAGCTGTGAGCACATAAGGTGTTTAAGCTATGTATTTAGTCTTTTACCGCATCGAATGGAAATGGGACCATTGATGTTGTTGTTTACTGCGGTGACTTGCCAGCGCCTGCTAAAGAGTTAAAA
>NC_090894.1:37689937-37704937 GCF_036669925.1 Montipora capricornis
TCACAAGAACATCCCACTACCACTTCTTATTCCTGCAGTCTTACAAGGGCATCCTTGATTGACTGTTTTGAAAAGTGGGACAGGGATGTGGGGACTCGGGGACACAGGGACACAGGCACGTGGGGACGCAAGGACTCTGAGACGTGGGGGCATGGGGACTCGGGGATGTGGCAACACATTTTCGAAGTACAGAATTTCAGAAATGGGAGAACATCCCCAAGAAAGTTGAATTGCTTATGTTATTGTAGTGTTATTAGTAACAGATGGCCTGGATTAACGCAACCTTTCTCATGATTCTCCTCGTGTCTGCCATTACATACATACACACACAATGCCAAGTAACGTGGCATTCTGGCACAGGGTTCCCACAACACTACATCCCAACCTAACCTCAAAAAAACAGTCCAGCAGTTCATAACCTACTCTAAGTACTGTACCCTAACTATGAAAAACAACAACAATAACAATGTTATGATGTGCATTTGATAGAACTGTACCATCTAGTAATAGAGGTAATCAGTGTCTCTCTTGAGTTTCGGTTGTCTTGCAGAGTGCCTGGACTCTCTAGTGTCTTGGTCTTCTCCTATATGCTGACAAAAATCTTAGGTCACTGGAATTCATTGTAAACCAGGAATTCTGTAAACTGTATGATTGGCTAACGGCGAATAAATTGACCCTGAATATAAAAAAAAAAAAAAACTTCGTCATAATTTCTCCTGCCCAAAGAAAACTCACTTACATGTACCAACCTAAAATTATGATATTGATAACGAGCAAAATAAAAATGTAGCTTTAGAGTCTAAGGAGATTGTATTATATCTAGGGATCCTAATTGATAATAACTTATCTTCGAAATACCATATTGATCATATAGTAATTAAAATCAGCCGAACCATAGGTTTAATATCTGAACTAAGACATTTTGTTCCAAAACACACTCTTTAAATATCTATCGATCCCTTATTGCACCTTAACTTAAGCTATGGTCTGATAGCTTGGGGCCAAGCATGTAAATCATATCTTGATAAGCTTCTCAATTAAGCTGCAAAGACGAGGTCTCCGCTTTATTTATTTTTCTGATCACAATCAGCATGCAATTCCTCTATTTTCCGATGCCAGCATCTTACCGCTACACTTTTCTCATCATGAACTTACAGCTAACTTGATGTTTGACATTAGACACAGAAATGCACCTAGAAATATTCGAGACCTGTTTCAAGACATTTCTAATATTCACTCTTATAATACCCGATCCTCTGCTTCGAACAACTTTTACACACAAACCTCTAGACTCTCTATTCAACTAAACGCGTTTTCTAGAATTGGAACAACAATTTGGAACAAGATGCCTCTTACATTAAGAAAGCTTTCAAAATATGTCTTTAAAACAAAAATTAAAAGAGTACTTTTCGATATCCTGACTTCGGAAGATTCTTACCTTGATATACGAAGCAATTACAGTGTATGTGAGATTATTCAAAAGGTCAAGTTTCCCTAAGATTTTATTGTATTTTCTTAGAATGATAACTATAGCCTTAATTGTATTATTCCAGATTTAGATATATTAAGAATTTTTGTAAAATAAGATATCTCATGGCACTTAATTTTATAATTTATATTCTTGTACATTTATCTTCTTGATTTTCCTGTAAACTTGTCTACCTACTCTTTTTAGTCACGACATGACCCACGCAGATTAGCATCTGCTACCTGCGAGCATGTCCAATTTGTTAACAATACCTATTAGAAAAATATAGACCTAAACTGAACTGAACTGATTGGAGAGAAAGGAAATAGGTCAATAATTTCCACATTCAAGTTTATCGCGGGTTCTGTAAATGGGGATCACTTTTGCATATTTTAATTTGTTGGGAAAGTTTCCTGTTTCAATCGATAAATTCATAATTCTTGCCAATTGGCTTGATAATATGTGCCTAGCCCATTTTAGTATTTGAACTGAGAATGAGTATAATCCGTGAGCTTTATTTTATGGTAAGTAAACAATTTCATTGTTAACTTCTGCGGGTATAACTGGATGGAAGAAGAAAGAGTTTGAGTTTGCCAGTGATAGCCCTTGGAGGTATGCGTGAAAATTAAGTTTTGACTGTGGCATCCCTGAGGCCAGTTTATGGCCCACCGCAACGAAGTGTTTGTTGAGCATTTTCGATATATCCTGTGCATTAGAAGTAACTCTCTTGTTGTTTGAGCTCTTATTGAGGTAATGGTCTGTTTATGTTTCTTTCTGCGGCCAATTAAATCATTTATCCCTTCCCATGTTTTCTTAGTATTATGCAAATTTTGTGAGAAAAAGTTATGAAAATAAAGTTTTTTTTCTTAATCTAGTTAGAGTTGAAATTTTATTTTGATAGAATTTATCTTTTTGATTTTCTCCAGAGTGATAGAACTGGCCTTAGTCTCATAGATCTCCTAATACCTTTTGTGATCCAGGGTTTTAACTGCCGTTTGGCTTTACGCCGTGAGGCAATTTTCATGGGAGAATGTTTATTCAACACCTTGAGAATTTTGTGAAAGAAAGCAGAGAATGATTTGATTACATCGCTATTCAAGCAGCCTAGCTATACTGTCCCAATCAGTTAGTTCCAGGTCATTTAAGAAAGCATCTTCAGAAAAGGAAGAAAAATTGCAATATTCACGACGGATAGCTGTAGGTGAAGATTGAATTTTAAAAGGAGGCAAAAGGCAGAACTGGGAAAAATGATCGCTAATGTCTGACAGAACATTGCCACTTAAAACGAAATCGAGATCATCAACTTGACCGACAAGGATATTATTGATTAATGGTAAGATTAAACGAGACTTACCTGTAAGGTGAAGTTTGATTGAGATTCTTTCACATGACCACAGGAGGCATGAGATAGCACAGCGTATGCGTCAGGTCATTTTTCAAAACTGCAGAGGGTGTGTCAGTTAAACCTCATGCTAATGAGTGGCAACTCTGCCCCCATAAGGGAGGGTATAAGGGGGGGGGGGGCATGTTATCTCCAATGCCTCCTGTGGTCATGTGATAGAATCTCAATCAAACTTCAACTTACAGGTATGTCTCGTTTAGGTTTACCGTTCTATCACATGACCGGAGGCATGGAGATCCCATGAGACTTTAAAGCGCTGACACAGCCACTGCACAAGACATAATGTGAAAGTTGGTTTAATCAGCTATTCCATAAAGTAGTTCACCCAAAGACAGGAGGAAAACTAGGGTGTACTGTCAGCTAGCACAAGACAGAGATGCTAAGGTACAAGTATCTCAGGTACTACAGGACAGACTGCCCATTGAGGTAACCCCATCATGAGTACACAAACATAATGTCAACAAACAATAATTAGGTCCCTGGATTACAGTTCAAGATATGCCATTTAGGCCTATTTTAAAGACAAAATAGTGTCAGTCATGTTAACTTCATTCGACACTGGTTTGTGGTAAAACTTGTGGAAAGTCTGTGCTCAGGATCACATCAAGTGGCACATCCTTTACACTGGCCTTTGAGGCGACCGCTGCTCTAGTACTGTGTGCAGTAAACCGAGTTATATCAATACCAGACAGTTTCAACACATCCTTGGTCCACCTTGAGATTGTGTAGCGGGTTACTGCTTTATGAGGCTGGTGAGTTTCGTACTCAGAAATAATTGCGTCAATCCCTTCCGCAATGGTGCAGTTTATAAAATGTATTCTTTCAATGTCAACAGAGGGCAAAGTGCAGGATCGAGAGTGTACACATGGATAGTTGGGGGGTTACCCTTCTTTCCTGGATTGCTAGTTTTGGTGTGTTCCAACATTTGAAATTGGCAACTGGTGGTTGCCATGCCCTATAGGGAAAGTAAGTGAATATCCTGGCCTCTCCGTCCTGTAGCAATCAACAATAACATGACTAATTTTAAAGTTAAGTTCTTCAGGGAGTTCAAGGGAGTTGAGTGGGTGTAACTTCCTGAGGTAATCCAAAACTTTAGACACATTCCAAATAGAATTGTATTTGGGTTGGTGTTTTCTGAGTTCATACATGTAAATGCCTTTGAAGAACCACACCACTAAGGGGTGAGATCCAAAATTCTCCTCACTTTCGAGAGTACATGTGATGACGGACGAAAGAGCAGACCTTGCTGTGTTAATGGTAGAGTATGTCAGTCCCTTACTGTAAAGAACCATGAGGAAGTCCAGGACCTCATTTACCTTTGGTGAACTGTAAGAGATGCACCTTTGATGACAAAATGCCAACCACTTCTCAAGGTGGACTTTATATTGTTTCTTTCTGCTCTCTCACCAGGAGGCCATGAGGATTGTGGTAATTTCTGGAGAAATGTTGTACTTTGTAAAGGATTCCCGGAGAGTGGACAGGCCATTAGCTGCAGCTTGTTGTGTAGTGGGTGTGGTTGGTGGTGGTGGACGTGTTGCAGTAGTCTCTTGGTTGGTTTGAGGATCCATGGCTGGTTGTAAAGTAACTGAAGGGCCTTTGAGAACCAGGGTTGTGTTGGCCATCCTGGGATGATTAAAATTCCTTGGGCTTGGTCTTGAGTAATTTTCTGAATGCATCTGGGAATTATGCTGAAAGGGGGGAAAGCATAAAAGTTAAATTTGCTCCAGTCAATACTGAAGGCATCTACAAATGCACACCCAGGATCAGGTTTCCAAGAGCAATAGACTTCCAACTGTTTGTTAATCCTGGTAGCAAATAAATCTACCGGTATGTTTAACCCTGGGTATAGTGGCAGGATGTCATTAAAAACTACCCTATCAAGCATCCATTCATGCTTATCCTGAAAATGTCGGGATTTAGTGTCTGCATCAACATTTAATTTGCCTGCACTGTGGGTAGCTGAGACCCACAACTTTCGGTGGATGCACCAATCCCAGATTTCTTGGGCAAGGCAATTTAATTCCAGTGATTTAGAGCCCCCCTTGTTATTAATATATGAAACAGCTGTGGTGATGTCCATCTGCTACTGGATATGACCCTCAGGTGCTTGTTTGCAAAATGACTTAAGAACAAAGAAGGCTGCTTGAAGGTCCAAGATATTGATACATGTATGCTTAGTTCTTTCAAGGGGTGTCCATCTCCAACCAACCTCTTGGTCACCATACCCAGCTCCCCAAACTTGGGTTGAGGCATCAGTTTGAATGACCATACAAGGCGGGGCATGGGAAATGTCACGTAATGAATGGGGCATATTGTCAATCCACCATGTAAGCTCTTCTAATGAGCTCATTGTCAGAGACATACAACATTTGTAATTTCCCCTATTTCTGAACAAGGCGGCAGTTTTGTTCCTCTCCAGAGAACGATAGTGCAGAGGTCCAAATTGGACCCCTGGGAAGTTAGAAACTATGAGGCCAATAACTTCTGCAACATCTGAGATTTGAGGTTTTGTTGTGGTTTTTAATCTTTTGCGGGCTTCTACTGTTTTGTGAATTTTCTCATCAGGTGGTGCAACTGTCATGCTTCTGGAGTCTAGCTTGAACCCCAAAAATGTGAGATTCTGAGTGGGGATGATAACAGATTTTGTGGGGTCCAGGTGAAAGCCTAGTCGCTTGAACAAAAAGGCAGTGGCTTTGACATTGTTACTACATTCCACACAGCTGTCCCCATGTAGGTAGGAGTCATCTATGTATCCTAGATTGACATGGCCCTGTGTGCGTAGCCATGCATATACAGGGTTTAGTAACTTAGTGAAGATACCCATTTGGTAAACATATGTATACTTGTAAAGTGTTCCGTTGAAAGTGAATTTTAAGTATTTCTGGTCCTCTTTGGCCACTGGTACCGAGTAGTAGACATCTTTAAGGTCAATACATGTAGATGCCATAAAACATCCTGGTTTCATCAGCCAAATGGCTGATTCAAGGGTATCCATCTTAAAATGGTATTATTCTACAAACTCGTTGAAACACTGGAGGTTAAGTGTCACACGGAAAGTCCCATCTGGTTTAGGTCTAATAAACACTGGGGATATAAACTCCCCCTTCTCTGAGGAGGAGACCTGGAGTACTCCTTTTGAAAGCAATTTATCAATTTCCAATGCAACAATGTCAGATTGTGATTGATTAACTGTGCTAGATCGCACACAAGTTTGGGAAGGGGTTACTCCTGGTTTGAACTCAATTTTTGTCCCTTTAACAAACTGCAGTATTGAGGGATCATGTGTAATTTCTCCCCATTGACATGAAAATAGACTGATTTGACCTGCTTTAAATGAATCTTGAGTAGCAAGTAATAAATTGACATCATTAACAGGTTTTATCCTTAATGATGTGCATACCTTTTCCGATGAGGGTCTCGTTCGAGCTAAGCTTGTTTTGAGTCCCCCTCTTTCTTTATCCTCGATTTTTGTGGGTGGCCTTTGTACAAAAAATCATTATATTCTAATTCGCTACCCCGCTCAAACGAATATAAAACATTTATCATGTAACAAGCAACCTCAATTGGGGTGTGTCAACACGAGCCGTGTGCGACCCTCTTTATTATGCCTTCATCAACAGAATGGATGGAAACAATACAATAAACACAATGAAAACTCAGAAATGCACAAAATTACAGCAAGAAAAACAATCCAACAAAATGATCTAAACTATGCTCGTATAACAATCAATCAGTAAAGATACAAAACGTGCTAAACCTTTCGTGTAGCAGCGTGCAAAAAACTACGTGTAAAAGAAGCCCCTGATCACTGGGTATTTAATTTTAAGGGCGTAGGGACGGTCGTAAGACGCGAATGAATATAAATGAGGACAACTCGAATATATATAGCCTGCCGCTAATGAAGCGACAAAAAACAGCATACCATGTAACACCCCAAAGAACAAGAAAGGCCAAAACACGTTAGACGGCCAATAAGGGACGACTAAAGTACCAACCGCACCGCATACAAGGAGATGTTGAACCACCCTAGAAATGCAGTGGACGGGAGGGACTAGCCAATTATTCTCTCCATACCAGGAGATTGAAAATGCGTCAACAGCTTCAGTGCCGGGTACGCGAAACCTAGAATTGAATCTGGGAAGATGGGCGTTGGCTGCATTCGCGAACCTGTTGACTGTATGTGGGCCCCAAAGGCGGTCCAAGTGTGTAAAGAACTCGGGGGTTGTATACCAATCATCGAAGTCTACAATGTGGCTAATCGTGTCAGCACAAGCATTAAGTTCCCTGGGAACCCACTGGGGAATAAGTGTGATATTGTGAGTTCGACAAAAATAGAAAACATCAAGCGCAATAGAGTGCAATTCTGCACTAGGACTCCCTATCTCCACAACACGAACTGCCCCTTGGCTGTCAGAATGCCACTTTACACACTTACCCCGAACCGAGTCTTTGAACGCACTTAAGGCAAATTGTATAGCCTTAAGTTCTCTCCAGGTAGAGCTCTTAACTGCTTCGCAAGCAGTCCACATACGGTGGGACACCTCGTTAGTGCCCACAACAAAAGCCCCGCAGGCGATGCTGCTAGCATCCGAATAGCTAAACAAAAGGGGAGCATCATAAGGCAAAATAGCTCTCGTATTAAGACTAACGATATTGTTTTTCCAGAAAAATATTTCAGAGAGGCAATCATTATGAAGCCCGATGTTAAAACGGGAATCCCAACTACGGCAGGATTCTATGACCTTGTAAAGGAAACGGGTTTTGAGGCGAGTCAGGTTGCCCAAAACTGGCGACATGGACATAACATGACCTGCGATAACAGCACAATCGCGAGCAGTAACATAAGGTGCGGATAGGAGAAATTTGTCAATCAGAGCAACGAATTTACAAATACGTATATCGGTAATAGAAATGGTACCGATAACTAAGTCCCAGTTTAAACCCAACCAAACAAGCGTCTGAGTGGGGGTCCATAGTGATTTGGCGGAATTGGCAACAAACCCCGCACTGCTTAAGGATGATTGCACAAACAATGAATTTTCCTTGGCCATAGGCAGTGAGTCCCCTTTTCCGCACCCATCGTCGAGGAATGCAACAATTTTAATCCCGTTGGACCTCCAAAACTTAACGAGTGGCCTGAGACACTTGGTAAAGACATATGGGGCTGAGCTTAGACCGAACGGAAGTGATGCAAAACAAAAATACCGAATGGTACCAGAAAAAACCCAGGAGAAACCTAGAAAAGTTTGGTGATCCGGAAAAATATCAATATGGTGATATCCGGACTTGAGATCGAAACTGAAAAGGTAGTCGCCCTTATTAACGTATGATAATAAAACTCTCCAATCTTCACACCTAAACTTCTGTTTCCAAACGAAATGATTGACATGACGTAAGTCCAAAATAAGCCTCTTCTTGCCTGAGGACTGTATCGAGACAGAGAGCGGATTAACGACGTGTGGAATAAAGGGTAACTCAACGACGACGTGAGTGTGGACTAATTCAGCGATAGCCGACTCCACGAAAGAAGCGTTATTAAGAGCTGACTGATTGTTAGAAAAACGCGCCTGACAAGGTGTACTAATGAATGGAATCCGATAACCAAATTTAATAGTATCGATAACAAAACTGTTGGCGCCAATAGTGTGCCAATAACCTAAACAGGACCTAAGTCTACCCTTAAGTACTGGCAATGCGGAATTCTGTTTAAATTCAAATAGATTGCGATCGTAATCGAAATCGGCTAAAGTAATAGAGTCCCTTTCCCTGAAATACTCCAAATAAGAAGGATACATGTCTAATAAATGGACTAAAGCTAATATCTAACCTTGGAGAACAAGCTTTTAATCCTGTGGTCCTATTTACCTCCAATGCCCGAAAAACCAGAAGAACTAGGAAAGGACTGCCCCGAGCTCGAAGATCTGATTTGAGGATTAACTTGACACTGAGATCTCCAATGACCTTGCTGGCCGCAGGCGAAACAAATATCGCTTGGTCTTGGTTTTCTGAAAGCGCCAAAAGTACGAGAAAAAGGTCTGGAGGATGATGAATGTTGGTCAGCAAAGGCGGTGGTTGTGGTAGAAGATTGGGGTTGTGAATAACCTTGCTTTGATGGCTTCGCTTTCTGTTGCGGATACGCTTTTCGTCCTCGGACCCGCTAGCCAGCTCGTCTGATAAATACTCATTCACCAAATCCCAACCGGCGGCGGACTTATCTGCCAGTCTGATAAGTTTGTTGCGCTTCTTGATGTCAGAGTCTAGTTCTTCCAATTGAGTTTTAACAAGGTCTAATTTTCTCTTCCCGAGAGCAACTGACGCCGACTTCACCTTTTCTGCGAGGTCGGAGTTGAATTGAAATTGTTTCTTATTACCTTCGAATCTAAACGTGATCTTGGATTCTTCTTTAAGCTTTTTGGCCACAGAATCGGTATTGCTGCACGATTCGTCTTGAATATCGCGCTTCAAGGCGCCCAACTTTTTGTCGAAATAATCCTTAAATAGAGAGAACGCGGACGCTATATCACTGGATTCTGAAGACTGGAATGGTACTGAAGCTTCGAGAGATTGAGACGAAGGTTGTTTAGGAAGCGAAGACGGCAAAAGGCCGCTGCTAGAAAAATCTGTGTTCGCTGGAATAACGTCTTCAACGTCGGACATAATTTTGAGGGCGTAGGGACGGTCGTAAGACGCGAATGAATATAAATGAGGACAACTCGAATATATATAGCCTGCCGCTAATGAAGCGACAAAAAACAGCATACCATGTAACACCCCAAAGAAAAGGTTACGTAACCCATGATAAATACATTTCCTTTGCTGTTGATATGGGTGAAATCTGAGATTTCCTTGAGACCCCTGAGTATTTTGATAAAAACAGGGTTCGTACGCGTCTTGAAAACCCTTGAATTTTGAGAGTGCATTTTCAAGGCCTTGAAAATCCTTGAAATCTCTGCTCTTCATTCCTGGTCCTTGAAAGTCCTTGAATTTTTTTCTGACCCGCATTTAATTTTTTAATTCCTTGAAAACTTCAGTGAAAATAATCAGCCACTCAAGTCATGACATACGAATGTGACGAGCTGTGGGGTCGAGAATGGAAGAATTGTACTGTCAGACCATTTCTATTGGTAAATTCATTGACTTAAATAAAAAAGAGAAAAAAGAGGTCCTTGAAATTTGAAAATTTGGCCCTTGAAAGTCCTTGAAAAGTCCTTGAATTTTTGGTCTGAAAAAGTGTGCAAACCCTGTAAAACCGGCGTCCATTCAAGCCAGAATTCCCGCAGCGTGCAGTGCTGCTTTGCAGAGGTCGAACTTTCTTGGTGAGCTTGTTTGCCTTGGAAATATCTTTGGTCAAGTTTGACAAGTCACCAAACAAATATTCGGATGAGGGAGGCACTGTGGACGCACTACACAAGGCAACATAATGTTTATGAAGGTCTTTCTTCATTGCTAGTCAGCGAGTGTTGTTCATATTGTGAAAACACTGCAGGCCTAAAGCAATGTCATCTATGAGAAAGGTGATAACCTCTTTGTCTGGGGCTTTCCCGATTGCTGCTGGAGCACTCTATCCGTTGCTTTGATAGTCGCCTCCAGCGAGGCTACTAAAGCATTCTGCATTTTTTGTGACTTAGAATCTTGGATTTGAACATTTGCTGGCAACTGGTTCCATATTAATGTATTCACTCATGGCGTGCGCAGCCCTTCCAAGTTCTCAGGTCGAGGATGTTTCTCGATCCTCGTCTGCGTTTTTTCCTCCGGAATTTTGTCTTTCAACAGGCTTAAGACAATTTTGGCAATGCCCTCATTCACAGGGCTTCCTGTCCGCTTGCTGATATCCAGGTCGGACGCAATGTCCTGTAAGAGGCTATTCATGCCATCTTTTGTGGTCTCAGCCGGTGTACTGCCAAGTTTGGCCAAGCAAACATCTAAAGACTCATTATCATCGTTGTCTTCAATCACATGGCCGTCGCCTGGTTCCTCGCCTGTTTCAAGCTTGTCAAGTTCATCTGCCTTTGAGAGCGTATTAACTTTTTGTCTTAAGTCTTTGACTTCGGCAAGGATGGCTGAAAGGGCTGCTGTTATATAAGGCCGGTGACTGTCTCTCTGATGTATCTCTTTCTGCCTGCTCAATGAGTTCCACCATGACTGTTTGTTTCTCGAATGGCGCGAAATTTACCCAACTACGTAGGGTGACTAAACACTGGTGTTAATGTGCCAACTCCGTTAGCACTTGAGTCTGGGATTCGCGAGTCAACTACATTAACTGTCCAGATATGTTTCTAAAAGAATCAATTAGTATTCTTTGGTTTCTTCGAGTGTGACTGTTGAAGAACAACCTTTCAGATCGACGCAAACGTGTGCAATGATCTGACGCATGCGCTGTGCTATCTCATGGGATCTCCATGCCTCTGGTCATGTGATAGAATGTGGCAGAGCTGCTATGAACCCTGGTTGGTTTGACAATAACTGGAGTAAGAGCATAACTTTGGAGTGAGAGTACAATGTAGGAAGTCATTGGCGTACCTACAAGTCTTGAATTTGAGAAGATCTATGTTGAAGTCACCAAGAATGTATATAGGTTTGGGAGAGGTGCTATATTTCTCAAGACACAAGTCAAAGTAATTTTGAAAAGTCTCGGGAGAGTTGTGCTGCCTGTACAAAATAGTGCAGATGACATTAAAAATTTGTCTTTTTTTGGAAATTGAAATTCAATCCAGAGACCTTTAAGAGATTCATTCAAAGTTACTTATAGCCAATTTCTTCTTTTACATACATACCAACACCTTCGGCAGAGAGAGGTGTTGGGACATATTCAAAACAATAACCTGGTATATTAGGGTTAAAGATGACAAAATTTGCATCAGCATTGGTAAACATGAAGTAGGTAAATGATCCTGGAAATTTTCAATATTTCTTTTTAGACTCCTAATGTTCTGACGTAGAAAGGATAAACACAAGTCCGATACAAATGTCTTTAACTTGAAAAACTTGTACAGAATGTAATAATTAGATCGAATTTGTTTATGTGCAAAATTCTCATCAGGGTTTATATCTCTGTTGATGTTTAGGTTAAAGAGATCTAAGTCGTAAAAGCTACATGTAGATAATTTGTCGAAAAGCTGTTTTGTTGGTAAATCGTTAACGAAATTATTATTAAATTGACCATGGACGGAAGTTAAACATGAAGTTACATTACAATGTGGTAATTCTTAAAGATTGTTTCAGTGTTTGTGAGAATTAAGTTTGAATGCTAGTTGTTACAAACATGAAGCTTAGAATAAGAGTAGTGGTGATAAACTCTAATGTTGGCTGATGAGATGTTCTTGGTCGCTCATGGTTTTCAGTTTGATGATACGGGAGTCAGAGGATTGTCTTAGTAGGATTGTAGAACCTTTTGCTCAGCAAAATTGGTAAAGATGACTGGTTTGGAATTTCCTTGCCTCATAAAGTAGAACCTGCAATCTTGGAGTTAAATGCTCATAGACGGGGAGAAAATTGACGGTGTCATCAGAAGCAAGACCAAGGTCTGAATATTTCACCTTACCAACCTCTTTCCTTCTGTTTAAGACCCTCTTGCAATGCAGCAGGTAAATTTACAGATGACTGGATCAGGCCTGTTGCCATTCGATGCCCCTTCATTCGATCTTCCTCGTGTTTAAACTCAATGTGTAACATCTATGTATATCGTTAATTTTGATTCCATCAACTCCCATGGTTTCAAAAAGGCTGACACACACCGCTGCAGTCGCTTCTGAGGGTTCATGCTGTGCTGCCTTAGGCAATCCAACAATTTTCAGGTTATATTGGTAACTGTAAAGCTTGGCCAAATCAGTGGCATTCGCTAGCTCTTCCACTCAAGCTTTTTCAGTTTGTTCTCTGTAAGATTTAATTTGGCATCACGGCAAAAGCCTGAGAGATTGTCATAATTGTCACTCAGGAATTGGAGGCTATGCTCACCCTCTTCGTTCTCCGCGTTGAGTCTAGCGGAGCTACGCTGCTTCACGCCATCATGGTGGCTTCAGTCATTGCTGCTTCAGGGTTACTCATGGTTGCTTTTAGCACTGAAATTTCTTTAGTCAAATCTTCTAACTTTAATGCTTTGCGGGAATCATTCTCTCTCTTTTACTGTTTGGCAGTCATTATGTGAGTTAAATTCAACCTTCAAACAGACAGAGTTTCTAAAAAGAATCTTTCATAATAGTTGTCATATCCAGGCCACAGTGTTTTGCAGCAGAATTTGAAGCTGCACAAGGGCTATGAGCACCAAACTGGCTTATGTCAAAACAGACTTAATCCACCTGTCAATGTTGTCTTTAGAAACTGCCTTATGTGGTCTTACAAAACTTGGTTAATAATGAGTAATTTACTTTTGACAACACTTCACAATACAGAGTCGTGGGTCATGTGGCCCAGAAACAAAGATCATGTGCATGTGTACCTGGTGTTGTCTAAGAGGTTTGGGTATATAAAATGAGCAACTGTCATATGCCTTACGTCTCACATGTGAATAGTAGTCTATTTCACCACACTCTCATTCTTGCTCAGTTTAAATAAGATATGGATATAATATTGCCCAGCGGTCTAAGCCAGGCTGGAACAGCTTGGCTTAGGGTAGCAGTGTTGAAGAACCCACACGAATTTTTGTTGACAAATGGGGTGGGTGGGTGGGTGGGCTGGTCCTCCTTGACTGCTCTGCTGGCTGAAAACTAAGCAGAAAGGAGTGTTCTGCTCCAATCCTGTATTTATAGTCCTGCTATACCCTCTTGCACGTACCTGGGTGCATTCAATCCTTGGGAGTATTCTATTTTTTGCGTTTTACTTTTGCCTATCATGACGAGTCTTATGAATAGTTTGGATCTGCTAACCTGACAATAACATTAACAAAAGACTGAGCTTCCACGATAGGTCCTTTAAAGGTGATGACTGAACATCTTTGAAAGTATGTAAAAATGTTGATACAACGTTAACGTCCCGAGTACATGTATACTTTGGTAAAGATCCTTGCAACTACACTGTAGTTGGTGACTGCCAGCAGGTGTGTAATCAGGAAATACAATAACAGCTAGATGACAGTGCACTCTGGGCTGTGTTTACGCCACTGTATCCAATAACAGATTGAACATGTTTAGTCAAAAATTCAATAACATCAGTGACAGTTTGTTGCAAGGGATCACAAGACCATTTAGTTGAAAACTGTTGCCATTGTGCCAGTAGGTCTCGTATTGTTTCTTGGTTGAATCTCTCCATGATGACATGACAATTTCAATAGCCTGCTCTGAAAGTCTTTGACTTTTTAATGACATCCTGACAGTTTGCAAGCCATCACGTTCAACGTCTGATGGAGTGAGTGGGTAGATGTGACTGAGGTTGTATGGGGGCTGGAGTACTTTCTTTGCCCGAGGCAAAACAAGAGGTTCCAGAGCAAGAAGGTGCATCAGAACTGGAACCCAAGGCTGACTTGTCCATTGTGGCACAATTAATATCCCTGGGGCCTTGTCGGCTTCCACCTTCTGTAGAACCCTATCAGTGAGATTAAAGGGAGGAAGTGCATAAAAATAATGTTTCCCCCAATCAAGAGAAAAGGCATCAATGGCAAATGCACCAGGGTCAGGGTGCCAGGCTATGTAGGCTTTGTCTGAAAATTCAGCCTGGAAGCAAACAAATCAATAGATTGGACCCCCAAATACTTGCGTAATTGTAAAGTAAATGTCTTAGGGTCTAACTTCCATTCTGTGTGATCAGGACAAATTCGAGAAGCTTTATCAGCTGATGAATTGGATTTTCCAGGCAATTGTGCAGCAGAAATCCAAAGATCACGTTCAAGACACCACAACCAAATTGTTCTAGCAATGTGATTACATTCAAGGGAGTGAGCGCCACCACATATTTATGTAAGCGACTGCAGTGGTGTTATCAATACAAAATTGTCAAGTGAGGCTGTGACAAATTTTGACAAAAGGATTGTAATCTTAGGTAAACTGCTTTCAGTTCAAGACAGTTAATGTGCTGATGACCTCCTGAAGAACGATTTTCAAAAACAGCTCCCCATCCCATAAGAGATGCATCAGTATATAGAGCATATGATGGTTTGCCTGTGTAATGGGCTTAGAGGTTCTCTCGATATTCTCAGCCG
>NC_090894.1:37709937-37714937 GCF_036669925.1 Montipora capricornis
GGCAGGATCTAAAGGATCAGTAGCAGGCAGCTCTGGATGTGATGATGTCAGAGCAGGACAGAATTGTTTATTTTTTCACCACAGCGTGAAGGTTAAATCATCACAGCCTCATTTGCCAGACAGGCGATATGTATTTTTCATTGCAAGGGTCAACAGGTATTCAGTGCATCCTAAGCCTCATTCATTTGGAATGCCAGTTGAAATATGGTACAAGTTGTTTGATTTGTTTGGACCACCTGTTATATTCCAGTCCAGAGAATCAACTGCAATTGTTCAGTGGGGAAAATTATGTTTTGAGGACGAAAATGTTCTTGGAGTAACCTGTTAGGCTGATTTGGTGTAAAAGAACTTGATGTTTTTGGACCAGCTTGTTTTTATACCTGTTCAAAGGATTAAGTCCCTTTGTGTGTGTGGTCAACAACCTTCCCGTACAAAAATGTCCGACCTAACAAGAGCCTGATTGCAGCCTGACTTTCTGACCAGTCATCAGCCGGACAACAGCCTGAATAACTCAAGCGGGCAGAAGCAGTAAAAGGAGTGACAAAGGCAGGGCACTGAGCCGGAAAATTAGCGGGAATTAGCATGACACAAGCCTGACATGAAAACGGCCCAGTTGGGATTCACGAGCGTAACAAGGAACGGACAAGAGCATGACATGAGCCTAATCATAAAAGCAAAAACCTTTGGAAACGAAAAAAAAAAAAAGTCCAGCCTTTCTATGGCTGCAGTCTGGCCAGAGTATCTAAATTTAAAATTGATGCACATGACTACCTATTAATAGTAGTACAATTTCACCATGCGAACAACATATAGTACATTCCATACTTTCATTTAAATCTGACCCACAACTCACTAAAAGTGAGATAATGTAAGGAAGCCATTAACAGTGATATTACATGTATCACTTAGCTGCTAGACGCTGCAGCTTTTTTCTTGCATAAGACGCTTGATTCGTTATGGCTTCATGACTGTCAGTTGCTCTTTCCCCTGTTCCAAATAAAAGGCAGTCACATAATCTGAATAAACAGGACAGGAGAAATGAGTCTCGTTAGTTGAAATGTAGCCATGAACTATGGAAATATGAAACATAAAATGAGCCGAGAGATATGTCGTGATTCATTTCCTCTCCAAACAACTTAAATCAATAAGTAATTAAATTTGCTAGTTACGTTTTGAGAAATATTTTGAAATCTACGATTGCTTTTTCTATCATCAATGTCATAGTTAGGGTGATGCCATCACTGAAGTACACTCGCAATCTAAAGAAAAAGAAAGATTTGGCGGCTTACACTGACCTTTGCAAGCGCTTATCTTCATGCTGTCAAGCAGCGTTTTCTTTTCTCTGTTTCCACCCTTAATAATTCCCTGGCAACAGGAATTTGCCAGTTCCTCTGTTGACAAAACCGCAGCAATAAGCCAGTTAAGTAGGTGAGCTGGTCCCTTTTTCAGAGCAGTGGATATCTCATTTCGTAGTGTGCCTCTGTCAACAAAGACATCCACATCTTGAATAAGGTGCACAAGCTGTTTATTTGATGACTGCAAATGGACAAGAATCACTGTTTAGGCAGGTTATTTACTTGAGTTCTTTTAACTTGACTCAAATGGGTACATTTAAACTTGAAAGAAAAAAAAAGAGGAAAGGAAAGGAACTTTACGTGTGGTCATTCTAGCGCTGGAGCACTAAGGGGCCAATTACGTGAGCCGGGCGATTAAGTTGCAATTACATGGAAAAATCAAGTTTACCAGGCACACTAATTTACTTATGATTTACGGCTCTATACATAGGACTTACACCTTGTTTTGTGGTGGATCCAGGTTAGCACGTATTAAAAATTGTCACTGCAGAGGCCGGTTTTATGCAGAACAGCTTGTCCACTGCTGTAACTGTCCACTAGGGAGGTCAAGAAAGCTATTTCGTCTGGAGATGCAGCGGTAGAGACAATGGTAGCAGAAAACTATAGATTTATCAAAGACTAAGATCGATTTGTGAGGCTACCTTTCTGTGCAACTCCTCATTTTCCTTTCTGAGTTTGCGGTTTTCTTCTTCCTGTGCAGTGATTCTCTGCAGGAAGACATCTTTATCTGCCAAATCCTCTTTGCTGTATGTTGTATGCCAACAGTCTGCAGCTGAATGTATGGCTCTTTGTTAGACGGTAATGACGAAGTTGACCGTTTTTGCGGCAGAGTAGGAGATAACATTTGATTTGGCGTGGTGGATTGTAAACGCACTTGATTTGGAGTTGTAGCAGATTGCACAGGCAGCTGGCTTGATGGTGTCGAGCTCTTCTCAGAGACAACTGTGTCTGTGGCAGTGGAGTTGTTTGTACATGTTGCTGAGTTGGTAGAGGTTGTGCAGTTCGTAGAGGCAGATGAGTTGATGGTCTCGTACTTTGTTTAGAGTGCTGGTCTGTTGGTGGAGAAGACTGTCAGCGGGGCAACTGATGGAACGGTGAAGGAGATTGTAATCTCAACTGGTTTGGAAGTGGAGCAGACGGTGAGTGCTGCTGACCGGTCGATTGTGAAATAGATGGCACAGACACCTGGCTAGCTGGTTGTGGAACGAATGTTGCCGGCGCTTGGTTGTTTGCTTGTGGAATAGATGGCGCAGACACCAGGCTGGGTGGTTATGGAATAAAAGGTATGGCCGGCTGGATGAGTGGTGCACTGATACACTGATCTGAAAGTTGGTTTGGCAGTGGATTAGACCGTGAGGGCATTTAGGTTACCATAAGAGGAACAGATTGTACGGGCATCTGGTTAAGTACAGTCAAACCTCTCCTTACGGACACCTCTTGGTCCCGGGAAAATGCCCATACATTCTTTGTAAAAATAACCTCTATAATACGGGAAACGGACACGAAATCTCGGCCCCAGAGAGAAAATTCATACAAACTTAACCTCTTTATTACAGACACTCCAATGATGACAGTTCTTATTCAACACGATTTCCTGTTTGTCGTTACATATCAGAGTGTAATCAATTGTCTCGTTGTTCATACGATAACAGTATCATGTTTTCAATCAGTAAAAATAATATATGGACATGTCATTGCCATTTATCATCAAGATTTCTTATTCTTTTAAGACTCTCCAGTTGTTGCTTTCCTTTTTCTATCTCTTTTCTTTGCGACATTTTCACTTGAAAGACTATCTTTACGGACAGCTGGGTTTTCTGTAAGATCCAAGCACTTCTCCAAACGCTCAATGACTCAATGACTATCGAATGCTGTTCAGAAGAACATTACAGACTTCTTTAACACAAAGTGAATCAATAACAAATAACTTTCATTAAATACTCTACTGTATGTTAGTGTTCGCTACACTTGTTACTGTTCTATTATGTTACTGTTCGGAAACTGCATCATAGTTTGCCATATGTTTTTGGAATTGTACAGCTTGTAGTGTAATGATTTGCACTGTCCATTAAACAATTTAAATGCACCACAAAGACTTGTTTGGGCCAGTTTTGACTTAGAGAACACTTAATACCATCAATGGAGCCTTTAAAGTGATGTAATATTCATGACCTCTATACAATGGACACCTCTCTAATACAGACACTTTGCTCTGTCCCTTCGGTGTCCACATTAGAGAAGTTCGACTGTATTTTTCGATTGCTTCAACTTGCTGTCGACTTTAGAAGTAGAATTTTTTTACCCCGCGTTGAAGTGGTGGATACCATTTTAAGAAACGTTTCTTAAGCTTCGTCTGAACAACCTTCTCCAACTGTAAATGTTAATGCTGGAGAGGAGCCGAATTCATGCGGTTCGTGTAGTGGATGTGATGCGAATGATTCTGACAGAGATTTCTATCAGAACGTTGAAGAAAATCTATCGTTTGAATCACGAAATTGAAATTTTCAGAGAGAAAGTGCCTACAACTGCCCTGCCACTTCACCAAAAAATCTGTAATTCTTGTGACCGTGATGATAATGCTCCTCCATACTCTTCTGCAAGAATTACATTAGGAAGTACTATCGTTTTAGTAGTTTTATTCACTCCGTACAACTTAGCTGCTGACGCAAAAGGCCTCCTTCCTTCCCAGCTCTTACCTTATCTCTTAGGACATATTTTACTCACATTAAACAACTTCAAGAACTACTTTCAAAACATTTGCAATCCACTTGTATTTCATTATTACTGTTCATTCTGTTTAACTTGCGTAAGCCAAAACAAGAACGCTGAGACTCTTTGTCCAAATGACGGCTGCTTAAAGGACTTGACTGCAAAAGGAGCTCTATTGTATTTTTTCGAAATCCCTATTTTTCACCAGTTGCACACATTTTTCTCAAGGAAAAGGTTTTATGAAGAAATTCAACGTCGCTGCTCAAGACAAAAATGTTCAGATGATACAATAAGTGATGTCTATGATGGTGTTCCCTAGAAAGGGTATTTTGAACTGCAAAGACAACATTTCATTCATAATGAATACTCATGTTGTTCCTGTGTTCAAATCATCTAAGGTATCCATTTGGCCAGTATTTACGATTATAAATGAACTTCCATATAACAAGAGAATAGCTAAAGAGAACATGTTGTTATCCGGTCTTTGGTTTGGTGAAAAAAAAACCCAGCAATGTGTATGTTTCTAAAACCTCAATCTGAAAGTCTTCGAGAACTGGAAAAGGGAATTGAACTTGAAGACCCAGGATGTGGTAAATTTACATGCAAAGGAGTGGTGCTGGAAGTGCCTTCAGCAAGGCAAGACTGTTAAGGCAGCCGGTGGACACGTACAAACTTTTCCCTACCAAGTGAACGACCCAAATGGGCCATTGCGAAATAAAGAGGATACAATAAGGCATGCAACCAAGGTAACGAAGAGACAAATGGCAGGAGAAAAATGATCAAACGTTATGGGGGTCAAGGGACCAAGCTGGTTGTCCTTACTTGAAGATTATGATAATGTTCGGGGCATTGCAATCGACACGGCAAAAAACATTGCATTCACCGTTCGGAAAATGAATAGTGAACTCACCGAAAACGCTGTATTTTGCATGCATT